>NC_092781.1:14319520-14619520 GCF_047496795.1 Chiloscyllium punctatum | reverse complement strand
CGCTGGCATTTATCGTGGCCTGTCTCTGCCACTTCCGGTTGTCAGTTCGAGCTGTCCGCTGTAGTGGCCGGTATATTGGGTCCAGGTCGATGTGTTTCTTGATAGAGTCTGTGGATGAGTGCCGTGCCTCTAGGAATTCCCTGGCTGTTCTCTGTTTGGCTTGCCCTATAATGGGAGTGTTGTCCCAGTCGAATTCATGCTGCTTGTCGTCTGTCAGTGTGGTTACGAAGGATTCCTGGTCGTGTCGTTTCGTGGCTAGTTGGTGTTCATGGATACGGATCGTTACTTGTCTTCCTGTTTGTCCGATGTAGTGTTTTGTGCAGTCCGTGCATGGGATTTTGTACACTACATTAGTTTTGCTCATGTTGGGTATCGGGTCCTTCGTTCTGGTGAGTTGTTGTCTGAGCGTGGCTGTTAGTTTGTGCGCTGTTATGAGTCCGAGTGGTCGCAGTAGTCTGGCTGTCAGTTCAGAAATGCTCCTGATGTATGGTAGTGCAGCTAGTCCTTTCGGTTGCGGCATGTCCTCGTTCCGTTGTCTCTCCCTTCGGCATCTGTTGATGAAATTGCGAGGGTATCCGTTTTTGGCGAATAGCAACACACACAAACGAAGTTGCATCAAGACACTATTCAAAAGGGCCACAACACACTGCAGCACACCAGAACTGTTAAAAGAGGAAGAAGAACACCTATACTAGGTATTCGCCAAAAATGGATACCCCCGCAATTCCATCAACAGATGCCTAAGGGGGAGACAACGGAACGAGGACATGCCGCAACCCAAAGGAATAGCCGCACTACCATACATCAGGAGCATTTCTGAACTGACAGCCGGACTACTGCGACCACTCGGACTCAAAACAGCACAAAAACCAACAGCCACGCTCAGACAACAACTCACGAGAAGGAAGGACCCGATACCCAACATGAGCAAAACTAATGTAGTGTAGCAAAATCCCATGCAAGGACTGCACAAAACACTACATCGGACAAACAGGAAGATATTTAACGATCCGTATACATGAACACCAACTAGCCACGAAACATCACGACCAGCTATCCTTAGTAGCCACACACACAGACGACAAGCAACAGAAATTCGACTGGGACAACACAACCATTATAGGTCAAGCCAAACAGAGAACAGCCAGGGAATTCCTCGAGGAATGGCACTCATCCACATACTCTATCAAGAAACACATCGACCTGGACCCAATATACCGGCCACTACAGCGGACAGCTCGAACTGACAACCGGAAGCGGCAGAGACAGGCCACTAGAAATGCCGGAGGAAACAGCACAGAAGCGCTTCACAGGAGGCTCCTAAGCACTGCGGATGTCACCTAGACATGGGACGAAAGAGGTTGCAAGACAAATTCTTAGCCCGGCGAACAGAACCACAACAACGTGCTTGTCCTTGCTGTTTCTAAGCTCCAGCGAAACACTCAGTGAAGAAGGAAAAAAATCTCCTTCTAATGCTGCACATACTTCCCGGTGAATGAGATTGGTTTAATCTGGGGGGAAGACTCAGCTCAGGGTGGTGTGGTCTGGTGTCATGGCCTCCACTGCTAGTCCTGCGGGAATAGGAATCATGTTTATGAACCTCCCCATCCAGAAGGAGCTCAATGCCCATGTTCACAATGTGGGTTTGGGAAGGGAAGTTACTTGTCCCTGCCTGCCAAGTACAGCCTCAATATGAGGAGCTGGGCAGGGTAGCTCTGCATGGAGTTTGCTTGTCCCACTGTAGTGTGCACTTTCAAAGATGGCACTGGTTCCTGGGATGCTGGCTAATTCTAGGATCTTAGCTGAGTGCAGAATTGCTCAGGGAATGTTGTGCAATAAGAAATGGGGAAAAACCAAGACTTTAGCTCACTGACATGAATCGAAAACCTATTAATGTGTGGAATTGGTGAAATCCTCATAGCCTCTTGGCGGGATTGTTTCCCCAAACTCAACTGGCACTTTGTATAAAAAAGTTTAAGCAAATATCTAAGAACATAAGAACCAGGAGCAGGAGTAGGCCATGGGTGCTTTTGGATTCAGTACGTTCAGGGCTGACCATTTCATGGACTCATCACCACCTACCGCCCTCAGATCATTCGCCTTGATTCCTTTCCCATTCACAACTTCATCTTTCTTGGTCGTTAAAACATTCAACAAGGTAACCTCAACTGCTTCACTCAGCAGGGAATCCCATTGATGAACAACTCTCTCAGTGAAGAGATTCCTCCTCAACTCAGTCATAAATCAGCTCTCATTTATTTTCAGGTTATTCCCCCAGGTTTAGCTTCACGCTACATTGGAAAGAACCTGTCTGATTCGATCTCAGATTTTTCCCCTTCATACTTTTATATGTTTCTATAAAATCCGCCACCCTAACAATTATTCTAAATTCCCTTCAGTCTCATTCGTCTGCATCACAAATTAGCCGTCCAGCAAACTGACAGGTAGCATATGAAACTTCTATGGACAGAGACAGTCGAAGACAAAGGACAATATAATCATTGATAACCAAGGAAAAAGGTCAAATCTGGCCTACAGTAGTGCTCACGAATTTTTTATTGATTAGTGTTCTTGACAGCCGAAGTGAACAATGGGTGGTTCATTTTCTTATAGAAACCTTTGCTTTTAACAGAATCAATCATTAATAAACGTTATGAAATATCTGCTAAAGAGTCTGCCAGGTGCACCGACTGACCTCACACGGGATCCACTCTCGCATCTTCATTTTGATTATATTTAAGACAGAAAGCTGTAATTCAGATGTTTGATTACATTCAATCTTTGGCATGTGGCTGAGTGACAAAATTCTTCCAATTTCTATTTCTTTGTCATTTCCAATCGATGATGCCACATTCCAGTGCGCAGCCTCGGACAAGACCTCCTTTTCTGTCAACGAGAAATACTCCCAACTCCAGTGTTTAGGATCTTTCGCTGTGAATGTCCCACTCACGCACTTCTGCTCTCACTCCTTCCCCTCCTTCCAAGAACAATGACAGAGATACCCGTTTTCCCACTTCGCATTTCGTTAGTATCCACATTCACAGAATCATTCTCCTCCACTTTCACATCCTCCAGTCGGAGAGCGTCACCAAATATATCTTCCCTTCCATTCCACTGTCAGCATTTCACCGGGACCGTTCCCCCTGTTACACCCTCCATCATCCCGAACATTTCCCAAATCCCTCATGGCACCTTCCCATGCAATTGCGGACGATGCAACACTTGTCCATTCATCTCTTCCTTCCTCTCTGTCCAAACACGCCTTCCAGGTGACGCAATTTTCACTTGTACTCTTTCAATGCTCACAATACAGTCTCCTTTACATTGGTGAGGCCAAACAGAAACTGTTTTCAGAAGCACCTTCTTTCTGTCACCTTCACCCTAACCTTCTCATCGCTTCCTATTTCAATAGACAACTTTACTGTCATGCTAACACTTCGGTCCTGGGCTGCTGTGATGTCCCAGTGTAGCACAACTCAAGCTCGAGTAAAACCTTTTTTTACACTTTGGAAAGTGACAGCCTTTAGGAGTTCATATTTAATTCCATGACTTCACAGCCAGACCACGTTATTGTGGATTAGTGGTGCTGAAAGAGCACAGCAGTTCAGGCAGCATTCAAGGTGCAGCGAAATCGACGTTTCGGGAAAATTCCCTTTTTAACTCCTGATTTTAGCCAGACCACGTTATGTCTGTTCTCCATTTTCCATCCACTCTCCGTCCTGTTGTTCCATGAACTAATGTGCTTATACCTTCTTTATCTTGTACTCAATAGGGAGAAACCCTTCCCAATTCACAAGTCAATTTACACTCATTTTGCATTTTTCTGTCTTTCACCAAAATGAAAAGCCCGTTTTCCTTTTGCACTGCATCACCACACCCTGTGTTTCCCGTCCCCCCTCCTCCACTGCTGTCAAGGGACTAAAAAGCCCAGTTACGAATCCTTTTCAGTTTTGAAGAAATGTCACACTGAAAATGAAATGGTTCTCTGTTTCTCTGTCTCTGCAAACTCTGTCGGATCTATTTTGTTTCTCCAGACGTCACCAGATACAGAATATTGTCTTCGAAAACATTGAAGAACTTTGGATCCTGAAAATCTGAAACATAAATGAAAATTGTTGTAAAACCTGGGAGCTTTTAAGAAGGGTCACTAGACCCTAAAAATTAACTCAGCTTTCACTCCACAGATACTGCCAGAACTGCTTAGTTTCTCTAACGATTTCTCTTCTCGAACAAGTTATAAAGACGTTTTGCCAAAACTGTTCAAATGACCTTTTCAACACAGAATTCCATACACCAGCAAGTAATTGATGACATATGGTGCACAATTTCATTACTTCAGAAACTGTACAAGGTTGATATTAGTGGCATGACAGAACTCTTAATAATGGTCAGGGAGACAAACAGAGGAAAATTGATGCACATTAAACACAGAACATGACATTAGTATAAGGGAAAAATTTGTCAATGATTTATTGAAGCATGTGACAAATTCGAGGCTTGAAAACACAGAGAGACCCTCAGCAGAATGAGAAAAAAAATGGAAGTTTTGCCACATCAGAAAGTAGGATAGATCTCGAGAATGGGGTTATGGGTGAATGGGTCTTGGTGTGTATTGTGGGGCAGGCAACAGAATTGTATTGCATATATTGCAGCACAAACTAGGTATTCATGTGGTGCTGTAGACGACAGCTGCTTCAGGAGCAGCATTATATTCAACCACATTGTGCAACATTTTGTCCAGCAGATTCTCTCATTCTGTCATTACCACCAAGCTGATCTATGTCTCGGTGATGAGTATGAATGAACCTGACAGGATCAGAACCATGTGCACCTAAAACTGATGTAAACGCGTTAAAACTACCGCACTTGATGGCTTACATTCCAAAAAGCTGAACAAACATCTGGTAGAGAGGGTGAAATGATCACAAGACCAACAGAACAGATCGAAGCTCGCATGTCCTGCCTCATCCAATCATAAATGATGATGGATGATGCAACAACTCACTGGAGGAGATGGTTCCACCAGAGACCAAGTCAAAATAATGGAGCAGCTCTCTACATCTGTGCAAAAACAAGTATTTACTGCTTGCGCTTCCTCAGTCAGAAGTTTTGTGTCTGTGATCTACCTGACATTATGCATAATACCCACAGAATCATAGATGTCCATTTTCAACCAATTCGATTCACTGCAAATGACGTGAAGAAAAACGTTTTTGCAGTAGATACGGCAAAGGCAATGGGCCCTGACATCATTCCTACATTAAGACTGAATTCTTATGCTGCACAACTTTGTGGAAGCTGTTTCTTTCCAGCTCCAATTCTTTCGTCTACCTGGCAATGTAGAAAATTACTCAACTATGTCCAGTCCGTGAAGAAAATAATAATTACAATCTGACCAACTATCACAAACTCAGTCTCATCACGACAGTCAGATTGGTGGAAGTTCTTTTTGATCGAACTGTCAAGCAGCACGGAAATAACGTGCTCAGTGTGGTTCACAATTGATCTCCATGTGGAGATGGTCCTGTCTTGGAAAAGTTAGTGGATGACTGATCCACACCAGGCTAACGATCTGGCAGCTGGTGGGAGTTAAAAGGAACTAAAAATAATTCGAGATCTAAAATCTGTCGTATGTAATAGTGACCTTGAAGACAACGTGGAATTTAAACTCGAATTTGCGTCACCAATGTACTTTCAGGAAACAAATCTCCCGTGCCTTTCTGGTCTGGCTTAAAAGTCACTCCAGAAACACATATGCTCGAATCTTTAGTAGTCTCTGAAACAACGAAGCAAGACACACAATTGTACCAAACAGCGCTGAGGTCTTAAAAGATAAAACTGGACTGAACGCCCAGTACTGCCTCGGTATCGGAAAACCGAACGGGAAACACATTTCTTTTGACACAGCAGAGGCCTCCTTCCTGACATCTGAACACTCGTGACAATATTGACAGAGCTTTCGCAGAGATTGCATTGGGAAATGAGGAGGTCATTCAACCAATATATTTTCTCCAAACCTAATTCATGGCCGAATATCACTTCAATGCAGTTTTTCCACACACTGTATATATCACGAATCCTGACTGACCAACGAAAAAATGTAAAGTTCGAACTGCATTTGTCGTTCAGCCTATCGATTTCTATTCTCGTCAATATAATAATGGACGATCTTCTATCGCTACACCATTCAGCTGCTCTCTCCCTCTTTAATGTCTAGAAATCCTTATTTATACTCAGTGCATTGGCTTCCACAGTAGAATATCGGACGTAGAACATAGAACATTACAGCCGAGTACAGGCCCTTCGACACCTTATCTAAGTAAGACAAGAACCCATGGTGTAAGAGGCAATGTGCAAGAGTGGATAGAAGCTTGGCTGTGTGGCTGGAAGAAGAGAGTTGGGATAAAAGGACCCTTCGCAGGATGGCAGCTGGTGACAAGTGGTGTTCTGTAAGGCTCAGTGTTGGGGAAACAACTATTCACTTTATTCATTAACGATCTAGAAGAAGGAACTGAGGGCATTCTCGTTAAATTTGCATACGATGCAAAGATATGCTGAGGGAGAGGTAGGATTGAGGAGGCGTGGGGGTCTACAGAAGAATTTGGACCAGGTAGGAGAGTGGACAGAGAAGTGGCCCTGTCATGTGCGAGAGAATTCTCCAGGTTCATCAGTCTCTAATTCGACACATTTATCCTCATCTCAGTGCAGAATGGCCTGTCGATACCGAATACCATGGCCTCTTTTTTCAGACGTTCCAGCCAGAGAAATTATCATCTCTCCATCAAGTGTGCCTTGCCCTGTCAGTGTTTCATATCGTTCATTGCTAACTCCAAACATTTTCCGAAACCACATGGAAGACAGTCCCAATGGACACAAACTCTTCTCCCACAACAAACCTGTCATCGCAGAGGTCAGGCTGGTTATCCTTTGCTTCGGTCTATCAATATCAGGTTTATTCTGTAATAGGTAAGCAGATCCAAACTACACAAAATACTTTACAGTGTTCGAGATGAGGTCTGGCCATCGTCCTATACAGCTGATGTAAGACACCCTTACTCCTCGACTCGAATTCCCCTGCAATGAAGGTCAACACATCATTTATCTCCCTACACGCTTTCTCTTCCTGCAATATTACTTCCATTGACTGGTGTTCAAGGAGACCCAGATCTATTTCAATGGTACAGCTCCCCAGTTGGTGGGTCTGTGTACACTGGTCAGCATGCCAATGCCAAGTCCCGTATTGGCGTCTGGCTTCAGAACACACTGTCCTGTATGGACCTCAGAGGTCTGCGCTGAATGAAACAATTGAAGGAGAATAAAGCGTTTTATTTATCAACATTAATCAAGCAATTCCTTTTTCAATGTAGACTATTGTTCTCTGTTTCTCACCGAATTGCATATTTTTCACATTACTCTTCATCTGCCATGTAATTATTCATTCACTCCACTTGTCTCACTTGTTTTGGAGGGTTTTAATTCTGTCCTCCTCACCTACTCACAACCTGTCATTGTTCTCCGTCAGCAGCAGGCTTGGAAAAATTACATTTCAATCCTTCAAGTAAAGATTTGATATGCATTCGGGTAGCTGGGGCCCAAGCACCGATCCTTGCGATACGCCATGAACCAACCAATCAAAAAGCACATGGTTTCTTTTTAGCTCTCCCTTTCTTAGAATATGCCAATATATTAACCCCAATTCCATAAAATTTGAATTTTCACAAAAAACTTGGGGCTTCGCTGTTTCTTTTTCTGAATATCTAAATGCATTGAATCGGTTGCTTCTCCATCCATTATCTCCCCGTCAGTTTCTTATGCATGTTCCCATTTCAAAAGTTTTTGTTGCCTTTCAGTTCTTGACTAATTTTATTCTATTATTTTTTTCTCAACAGATTTAGAATTTCTAGAATTACAGCGAAGTTTTATTTTTGTTGGGTTTTCTTCCATGAAGGAAGAACTTAAGTAGTTGCTTCATTATTCTGCCGTTTCCTGTTCTCCATTCTCTGGTTTCGGACTGAGGAAGATGCACTTCATTTTTCTAAACATTTCCAAATAAATATTTTTTAGAAACTGCTATCTTTCACTCATGTAGCCTTGTTAATATCGTTTTCAGTAATCCAGAAATAAGCGTCTTTAGCTGTTTTTATGATTCAATTTTCACAAACATTCAGCCAGAGAAAGCGAGGCTCTGTGCCATCAGAAATACAGCACGGTCTACATTAGTCCCAACCTTCTTGATCAGGCCCATAGTGGTGAATGTTATGACTCTTCAAAAGGTTGTGCAAGTCCTTTGTAATGGTTGTGAGCTTACTCATCACAACAACCCTCTCAGGAAGTACGTTCTGGACCCTCAAACCACTTGGGTGGAAAACAATCCTGAAATCCACTCTGAAACTCAATCCATTCAGTTTAAAAGTGTGCTCCCTTGTTCTTGCCCCTTTGAAGAAATTGCAAAGTTTCTGTGTAGCCACCTTACGGTTTCCCTCGTAATCTTATAATGTAAAATACAGATCCCTCAGCCTTGTATTCTGGAAAACAAACACCCGAACTTATTGAGCCTCTCTTGATACCTGATGTACTTGTTCCGAGGGAACATGCTCGCGAATATGCTCTGCTCCTCCTCCAGTACAATCAGATCCTTCCTGTAATGTTGCTACCAGAAATCCACACAGTATTCCATCTGTGGCCGAAACAAATTTTCCAAACTAATAGTTCTTATAATCTATGTGTCAATCAATAACGCAATGCCCATGGTCCTTTATACCTTCTGAACTAAGGTACTACACTGTCCAGTCACATTCAAGGATCTGTGGCGAATCTCCCCCGAGCTTCCTTCGGTGCTGCCCTTCATTGAATAAACCCTTCTCTGATTATTCTTTCAAAATACATCTCCTCACATTTATCAGGTTTGCATTCCAACTGCCATTCATCAGCCCCACTGACCATTCCATTCATTTCTTCCCTTAACAGAAGACTGTCCTCCTCACGACCAGCCAACCAGTCAATCACTTATCCAGCATAGACTTGCTTATCATACTCCCCACACACCAACCCCTAGAAATTCACATCTACATTATTTATGAATATCACAAATAACAATACATAGCACTGATCACTGTGGTACACCACCTGACACAGATCTACAGTCACACAAACAAAACTCTACCACCAACTTTTGTCGCCTGTCAAGAAGACAATTTTCTTTCAAATTTCCAAATTACTCTTGATTACATGAGATTTTACTTTCTTTGTCAGTTTCCCATGTGGGGCTTTGTCAAATACAATGATGAAGAAAATCTATATAAAATACCTCATCAAGGAGAGAATAATTAAAATTCGTTCGGCATGACTTCTTTCTGATGAAGTCATGTGGACTAGGCCTGGTTAAACCTTCCCTCTCTAAATTGAAATCAATTTTTCTACTTCCCTATTTTCTTCAATAGTTTCCTTAAAACTGATCTGATTCTCATCGGTCCTTATTTGCCAGGTCTTTCTCCACCACCCTTGCAGTAAAGTGGAACCATAATAGCTGCTCTATAGTCCTCTGGCTCCTCCCATGTGGCCAGTTTCTACTTAAACATTTGGATCAGGGCCTTTCCTCTCTTTTCTTCCACAGCCAAACCATAAATTCCTGCTTGCATTTTCTCTCAATCTGTGAAAGAGTTTCACAGTCCATCTTCTCAAATTCTGTACATGCCTCCTCCTTCTCCCAAGGGAAATAGATGTGAAGCTCCGATGCAACAAACCATCAATGTTCTCCAGCTTCACACACAGATTGCCCCCTTGGTTTCTAATGGGCACTACTTCTTCACTGTTTGTTCTGTTCTGCTCGAGTAATTGTAGATTATCTTGAGATTCTCCCTAATCATGCCGAACAGCACCTCTCCTTGCCCCTGTGTTAGTCAATCCCCTTTGTGTGAATTTTTAAAATTTTACTGGGATCAAATCTCATTCTTGAATCACTGGAAAACATAGGCCAAGTTTCCTGCTTTTCCAGAATGCACAGGGCAAAAAAAAAAACATTTTTGATTCCCAATGCATTCAGTAAGTCTATTATTGCTTCGTCAAAAATTCTGCTATGACGTACAATTAGTTTGACATACATAGCAAAGCTCAATCAAGCCGTATTTTCTAACACTACCGTTACTGGTATGAATGTTTTTTTTGGTCTTTTGTTCCAAAATCCCATGGTCACCTGGCATTCAATGGCGATTAGCTGGATCTTTATCCATGAAGACCGGCAAAAATTAACTATTTAGTTGAACTGTACTGTCTCTGTTTTCCACAATAAATCTTCCTGACCCCACACTCACCGTTCCAGAATTCACCTTGCTTGTATTTTCCTTTCAAACATCTATAGAAACATTTCGACCGTCTTTATGCTTCGAATTACGTTACCATCTTGATCTCTTTCTGATTTCTTTATCCGTTTTTTGGTCCTTTTTGCACTGTCCTAAATGTCACTGAATCCATAGATTACCATATTTAGCAAAGATGCTTCCTTTGATGTAATATCATCTTGAACTCCTGTTAACTATCGTTGTGTCACGTTTCCCTTTTGCTATTTGCACCTTGGAGGGATAAAATGTATATCAGACACCTTATAGTGTTTGTGCAAATAATAGACATTGTCTATTCTTCCATAACATTTGTTTCACCATCTTTTCCAATTCACTGGTCAACTTGTCCCCATACCTTCATTGCTTCCATGATTCAGCTTCATAAACATAATTTCAAACATCCTTTTTAAAAAAAAAATCAATGTATTAGGATCCCTATTCACAAAAGCTCCTTTTCAACAAGTATTTCAGTTAACACTTCCGATCATGCAATGCCAATTCCAAAGCAAACTCATCTCTAACTCAGTGCTCAACATACCATAAAAGCAAACCATCCCATTTATGATGTTGAAATGGATTTTCCCTGCGTAAGCACTCACTTCTGTTAACACTTTTTAGATGTAAACCTAATTTGTCCTTCAACTGGAATTAGTACTGCTGATCGCCTCTCGTTGATGTTGCTAAGCTCGATCCTACTAGATTCAGTAGTATCTGAGCGACGTTGGCTCTGCGGCGATGAATGGAGATTATGTTGAGCTGTTTGGCGAGATCTATTTTGACCAAATTTATGTTCACCTCGCTGCATCTTATCTGTTCTTCTCAAGTGCCATTTGGATATTTTCAGGAGATTGCACAACTTTTGTTGGAGAAGAGACGTACACCGATGTTTCAACATTACCGTGAATTACTGCAGACAGCTGAGAGTGCTCTAACCTGGGTGGGAACAGTACAGCAGGTTGGGAACGTGTTCCTGCCGCTGTACATGATCTTAGTGAGATCACATCTCGAGTAATGTGTATAGATTTAGTCTCCTTCGTGAAGAAAGGATATTGTGTGTTATGAAGTTGAAAGCATGTATTGTGCCGTTAAGAGGGAGTGAATGCTTTTTTGCGCTGAGAGCTGACAACCACCTATCATATGACTAGCTAGAAGTATGAGAGTGCACTGGAAAATTGAAAATATGCAACATTTAGGTCTGAATTGGGTACCTGAGTTGGTTGCTGTTTTGACAACAATTAGATTTTAACCAATATCTTTAATTATATTTCAGGATATGAAAACCAAATCGAGTTTGAATTTATTATTTTGCCTACATCGAACCAATGAGACGATCTAATTTACACGCTATATTGAGGCAGACAGTGTAGAAGTCAGACAGAGTAACTGCCATCGAGAGAGAGCAATTGCCATCGACAGAATGGCTGTCATCGATTGAGAGAGAGAGACTCAAAACATTGAAACACTCTTTATCAACAGTGCCTTTTCATCGGAACCTTCGGGAGATCTTGAACCGGAAGTAGAAAGACAGACGATGAGAGCCGCTATGCGGTTTTGAAATTGTTGAGGTAAGTTTATAAGTATTTTATTGGCACAGCATATTATTCAAGAATTGGAGGCTGATAATAAGCAGTTAAGAGGAAGTGGGGTTTAGTGTTGTGAATAGCTGTTCTTTAATGTTGACTTTTAGTATTAAAATATAAAGTGATATTAGTTCCTTTAAGTAGTGGAATTTGTGAGCTCTTTTACTCTCATGTTTTTAACAGATTCCGAGGAGAGGCAAGGTTTTCTGTGTGTTTACTTTCATTAGAAAAAGTGTTTACCACGCTGTCGTAAACATTTGGGGGCGCAGTTCCTTGGTTTGGTTAGGTTTAGACTGATCCAGCCTGAGGTTTGAACAGGTTTGAACAGATTTGGTTAGGAAAGCTCCCAGCAGATTAAAGCACTTGCCGATTAGTGTCCTAGATTTTTAAATAACATTTATGTGAGACAATTCTTAAAATTTCGGTTAGTTGTGGTTGGACAGGTTAAAAGTAAAAGAAACGGCAATCAACATTGCTTACGTTTTCTGGAGTTTGATGATCCCAACTTTGCCATGAAAGCTTAGAAAAATAGAGAAATGCCATCCATTTAGAATTAACACATTGAGTCAAGAATTGGAAAATGGTAAAGTTCAAATTGTAAGGAATTTAGTCAAGAACGTATGTGTGTCATAGAAACAGCCAAGCGCAGTATAGCTTAAAAAAAACCTCAAATTAGAATTGAGGAAAATGGAGGTGGAAGATAAAGAATTGAAGAGAGAGATGGAAACAAAGATAGAAGAAAAGTGCAGAGAGAGAAAGATTAAGAGAGAGAGAAGAAAGAGAGAATGATCAGCATACCATTGCAAATTCTTCAGTAAAGTCTACGTGACAACATCCATAGCCTGAATGCAATAATAATCGTTGCAACGTCTTTGGTTTCTTGTATTTGAGAATCTTTAATCGGTGGCATAAAGTCAGAGCAAGGGCTGACGCATTCAAAGTGGAGATAGAGAGGTATTTCATCACTCAGAGATAGTGAACCTATGGACTTATTTCCAGAAGAGGGCTGTCGAGGCAGGATCATTGAATATATTTACGGCAGAGATGATCATATTTTAAATCAATAGGGAATCGTGCGTTTCGTTTAAAAAGCAGCAAAGTAGAGTTGTGGACTATTGGATCAGCCATGATTTCGTTTAATGATGGAAATATTCGATGAGCCAAATTCCACTCCATTTATTGGACTGAACAAAATCAGTTTCTAATGCAAACAAAATCCATGAGACAATTCTTACTTGCACACAAAGCTCCATTGCAATGTGATTTTCCGATATTTGTCACTGCACAGCATTTGATCAGGAACAGGCCCTTCTCTTGATGGTTGCGTGACATGCTATTACAGAAAATCATTTCTCTGCAATGCCGAATTCCATCCATTGAAGCACTGACAATCGTGAGTCATCCAGTCGGGATGGAGACCACTATGACACAAAGTACTACCCTTGCTATAAGTAAATTCAATTTGCTGAAACTAACGATATTTATATCGCCATCCCTTTTTGTTATCCATAAATACATTCCTGCAATCGATTGCTCCACCTTGCTATTTCTCACCTCCACCCAAAGCGACTCTAAATTCCCATACACAGATTTAATCGGCCGTCTCACTTATTCACTATCCAAATCCTTTCTTCACAACATAATTTGAATTTATTCGCCTTTTTGCCTATTCTGCCGAATTCCCAGCATCCTTTCAATATTCACTTCCCAGCCATGGTCATTCTATAGCGACATCTCCATTGTAACAGCCCGATCATATCTATTCTCTTCAGTTAATGTTGTCATTCCATCTACCTTGTCGCAAATGCCGGGTGTGTTTCAGTGGATTTCGCGAGGCATTTGTGGTTCGATGATGTTACAGGATTGAGGATAGTTACAGACGCTAGAGCGTGTTAGCGGGAGAAAGGGTTTTATGTTTTGTAGAAACTGACAAAGATAGAGCAGCCTGCATTAGATTGTACAGGTCGGGGTGGCTGTAGGGCTGTGATTCTTTCAAAGGACCAACTTAAGCATGGCGTGAAAACATTCAGTGGTTTCGACGATGCGGTAATTTTCCAACATTTGTGGGGTCTGACGAACATTACCTGGATAGGGAGTTTGGCATAGACTGAAGTATGTTACAGGTATCACGAGGAGTCATAGACCTCAGAGTATGTTTGGGATAAGAAAAGTTGTATGGATTGTGGAATTTCATTGGGATACGGAGTGTGTATGGACTGCAGAATATTACAGGGATAGGGAGGGTGTTATGGACTGAATAATTTCACAGAAATAGGGAGGATGTTGTGGATGAGGACATGAGACTATTCCATTCGATTGTTATGTTACAGACACTTACGTTGCAAATTGTCCATGTTGCGATTCGTAAAAAATGTGATAGCAGATGCGTTATCACAGATGCAATTGATAAAGTATAGATAAGGTCGAATATATGCCAATTATATGATTTTAAAATAGACTTTGCTTAATGTCCTATGTATTTCATAGTAAGGAGGTTGAGAATTAGAAAACAAATGCATGAAACCATCTTTTCGTAATGATGGTTCATTTGTTTTCTGAAGGAGGGAGCTGTTATAAAATTGAAGGAGTGTGTTGTACCTTGAAGAGAGAGCGAATTCTGTTTTGCACTGAGAGCTTGCAAGCACCTGTCAAGTGACTAGCCAGCAGTCTTAGACTGTACTGTGTTATGGAACAGGCCAGACCACTCAAAAGATTCTTCAGCAGGCAGCCCTAGATCTAACTGAGCAATTTGTTTCAGTAATTGTAAAGAGAAAATTACCTGGATTAAGATAGCTACGTTGACTAATAGATTTTTAACCAGACAAACAAATTATTCACAAAATTATGATGTGGAACTCGAAGCACAGTATAAAGAATCCCTCCACAACACAACATATCCAATTAGACTTTATTTAGCTATTCCGAATACACCCAGTAATCCCAATAAGCAAATGTCCTTTGAAAACCAGTATATATGGAAGACATGCTTTCATGTTGACGTTGAAGGGCAGAAAAGAGAGAGAATTTCCACACAGCTCCCTGTTGAACATCCCAGTTCAAGACTGAATGAAAACTGCTCATTTAGAAAGCTGACCACTCCCCTCTAATTATACAGGTCACTTTTTTAGATTAGATTAGATTACTTACAGTGTGGAAACAGGCCCTTCGGACCAACAAGTCCACACCGCCCCGCCGAAGCGTAACCCACCCATACCCCTATATCTACATCTACATCTACCGCTTACCTAACACTACGGGCAATTTAGCATGACCAATTCACCTAACCTGCACATCTTTTGGACTGTGGGAGGAAACCGGAGCACCCGGAGGAAACCCACGTAGACACGGGGAGAATGTGCAAACTCCACACAGTCAGTCGCCTGAGGCGGGAATTGAACCCAGGTCTCTTGCGCTGTGAGGCAGCAGTGGTAACCACTGTGCCACCGTGCCGCCCAAAACCATAACCACTTTGGCCTGAGATCTCAACTGTTTATGTCTGAACAGAAGGCCACTCCAAATGCTTTCCATCTCTCGACCAAACCAGAGAGATCAGAGTTCGGCTGGATTTATTGCCTCACTGAAAATAGTGAAGGAAGAGTCTCCTTGAGCCAAGGAACAGCTTTTAGTAAAAAATAGACTAGCTTTGTGATAACTAGAAAATTGAAAATATATGAAATTTATTTGTGAAATAGATACCTGAATTTGTTTCTGTTTTGACAATAATTCGAGTTCAACCAATCAGTTTAAATTATGCCTCAATGAATTTTTTTTTTGTTTTATGTTTTCGCTTACCTTGAACCAATGAGACAATCCAATATTTGGAGAGTAAAGAGACAAAAAATGTGTAAGTTAGACCGACAGTGACTACCATCGACAGAGTAACTGCCAGTAAAACACTCTCTATCAAAGGTCCCTTTTATTTTCATATGAAACATCATGGCAGTAAAAAGAAAGAAGACGACACAAGGAGATCTGCAGCAAGGAGAAACAGACACTCATGACGACAGCCGCTGTATGGTTTTGAATTTAAGGTGATGTAATTTTAATACATGGTTTTTATTGGAACATTGTATGGAGGCAGATAACAAGTAGTTAAGAGAAAAGGGGCTTGCAGTTGTTCACCTTCACTTTCATATTGAAGGATTAAACCCCAAAGAATTCATTAAGATTTGTGAGGCATGACCTGCCCCTCACGAAGCCATACTGACTGCCTTTAATCACGCTATGCTTTTCCAAATATTCATAAATCCTATCCCTTAGAATTGATTTCAAAACCTTGCTGACTACAGAAGGATACTGATCTGTAATTGCCAGAGATTTCCAGATTCCCTTCCTGAAAAGAGGGACAACATTCGCCATTTCCAATCCTTTGGGACAATTCCCGTGGAGAGGGAGGAAGCAAAGATCCTCTCCAATGGCTTAGCAACCTCCTTTCTCACTTCCCAGACCAATCTAGAATAAATCTGGTCTGGCCCTGTGGATTTATCAATCTCAATGTTTGCCAAACTCTCTAGCACATCAACTTCATCAATCCTGATGTGTTAAAGCCTGTTTCCCAGCTCCTCAAAGTTCTCATTCTAAACAAGATCAATTTCCTACATAAGAACCCAAGCAAAAAACTCATTTACGGCTTCGTCTGTCTACTCAGACTCCATGCACAAGTTCCCAACACAATCCCTGACCGGCCCTCCCTCCGCCCTGATCATTCTCTTATTCCTCACGTATGAATAAAATTCATTTGCGTTCTCCCTAATTCTTCATGTCAAGCCTTCTTTGTACATTCCTCCTGGCTCCCCTTAGTTCATTTTTGAGCTCTGTGTAATCCGTGAAAGCTGTTCTAGATCCTTGCTTCCTCCCCTTTACATAAGCAGCCTTTTTCCTTTTGACGAGAAGCTCCTCTGCTTTCGTCATCGAAGGCTGCTTAACCTTACCCCTTCTTGCCTGTCTCAGAGGAACACGTTTATACATCACTCGCAATAAGTGCTCCTTAAACAGTCTCCACATGTCTGTTGTGGCCTTTTTGTGGAACAATTGCTCCCAATCTGTACTTCCCACTTCCTGTCTGCTTGCCTCATAATTTCCTTTTCCCCAATTAAATATCTTCCCTTGGTAACTGCTCCTTTCCCCCTCCAAGGCTATGGTAAATGGGAGGCAGTTGTCGTCACTGTCACCAAAGTGTTCTCCCAACGCGAGCTCTGACACCCGTCTTGGGCTCATTGCTGAGTACCAAATCCAAAATGGCGTCTCCTCTTGGCGTCCTGTCTGCATGCTGAGTAAGGAAACCCGCCTGAGCACGCCTGACAAAAAAGGGCTCCATCGAAACCATCTGCATGAAGGACGTTCCAGTGAATATTGGAAAAGTTGAAGTCACACATCGCAACAACCCTGCTGCATCTGCATTTTTCCAAAACCTGCCGGCCGATGAGTCAGCATTTTAAAATTATACAATGAGAATTCAGGAACGTGTGTACCCTGAAGAATGAGTTGCAAAGGCAACAAGTCCAGCGAATATTAATCAAGCGCTATAATCAGATTGATAAAGAAATTACAATTCAATAACAGCTGGCAAAATCCTTCAATAATATGGAGAGTGCAGGAGGGTCCTTACACATGAAGAGTCAAACAATGTGCACGATATATATCTGGAAGATACTGTTAAGGAATAAGTACAAAGTATTTTATAAAAATAGTTAGATTAAGAGGATTCCGAGCGAAAGAGTGTGGCCTGTTAGAAACCAAAGGGTCAACGTGTGCATGAAACCAGAGGAAGTAGATGAGATGTTAAATGAATACTTCTCATCTGTATTGGCACAGGAGAAATACATTGTAGCTGCCGATTTCAGTTGCGTTGATGAGGTTCTAGAACATGGGAAGACCAAAAAGGAGGCGATATTATATGTTTTCACCGGCGCAAAGGTGTATAACTCACCATAGCCCAATGAAATTTGTCCGAGGCTGTTATTGGAACGGGGCGAGGGGGACAAGGGAGCAGTTTGCTGGTGTCCTGGCGAATATATTTTATACTTTGCTGGCCACCTGTGAAATTTCAAATTAATGGATCACGGCTACTGTGGTTCCTTTGTTCAAGAAGGGCAGCAGGGATAGACCAGGTAATTACAAAGCAGATAGTCCGACAAATTGGGAGATTAATCATTGGAAACCATTCTGAGGGACAGGATGAATCAATACTTCAAAACACGGGTATCGATTAGGAATAGTCAGTACGGTTTTGATAAAAATAAATCCTCTCTGACGAATTCAGTTTTGTTTCTCTTTTGAAATTACGATTAAAAATATTGATGAGTGCCATCCAGATGATGTGATTTAAGTGGACTTTATTAAGGCTTTGACAAGTTTCATCATGGAAGGCTGGTTCAGAAGTCCAATGTCATTGAAGGTATCTTGGGGAACAGGATTCAAAATAGGTGAAGGGCTCTTTTTTATGTATGAAAGACTTTGCCCAGCGGGTGTAACAGGGAAATCTGTGCCGGAACCTTACTGTTTACGATGTACATTAATAACTTGGAAGTGAAAACTGAACGTACCATCAATACGTTTGCAGATGACACGAAATTAGGGGTTGTTGCCCATATTGTGTGCCATCGGTAACATGCACTGTCGAAATCCACAAAGGCTTATTGCACAGCGCCTTCCAAACTCATCTCAACGGGCAAAGGCAGCAGGTGAATGCAGAGTCTGCAAGTTCCCTCCATATTAACCTCAGATGTGATGTGCAATCATGATTGAACTAAATTTCTCAACTGCTCGGATCAAAAATCAGTCCAGATTCAGATGCAGCAAGACTTGAAAGCCAGACATGCTTGGGATGACAATTGACAAGTAACATTTTTGCTAGAAAATGTGCAGCAGTCGCCGTCTCAAATAATAACGACTCTGGCCCGTTGAGATTCAACAACATTGCCATCAATAAATTGCTCACTAACATCATCGTGAGAATTACTGTTGACAATAAACTGATTTGGACTCACCAAATAAATGCAATGCTTTGAGAAGCAAATCAAATACAAAGTATCCTGCAGTAAATAAATCATCTCGCGATTCCCTGAAGCCTGTCCTCCATCTCCAAGCCAGGAGTATGATGGAACACTCTCAACGTGCCTGAATGGGTGCAACTCTAACAACACTCAACAAGCTTGACATCATCCATGACGAAGCAACCCAGTTAATGATATCACATGCACAAACACGGATTCACTTCACCACGATACAAAGTAGCAGCAGATTGCACTACTTATAATATGTACTGCTCTTAATTACCAATACTCTAAAAATGTCACATTCCAAAATCGAGATATCTAACAACGAGAAGGACAAGTACAGTTGATGCACCGGATCGTTATGACTTTGAATCAGGGATAAAATCATAGCAGCAGTAAAGAGACAGGGCTAGGCGACCCAAGCAGTTTTGCAACATCCAGTTAGGAATAGAGGAGGACAACGAAAGACAACTCATTGAAGGTAGTGACTCCACAAACATCTCCTTTCTCATTGATGGGGAAAAGCAAACCAGTAAAACAAACAGTAAAATTGCCGAGGGGCTGGTTCATCTCAGGCTCCTCCAGATATCAGTCAGCAAATTAAATTCATCATCTTTAACATGGATAAACGATTTGTGATGCTGGAAACGACAAAGGACTTTGGCAGAATCCCACCAACTTTGTGTACTTCAAACTTTCCTGCACCCCTACATAAGCTGTTCCAGTATCGCTGCAACGTTGGCATTGATTTGAGACGGTGGGAAATTGGCTCGAGGTGCCGTGTACAGTAAAAGCTGCAAAAATCCAAACCGGCCAATTACAAACTCATCATGAGGAGAATGATGGAAGGGCACGCCGACAGTGATATCAGATGTCACTCAGTTTGTATTCTACAAGGCCCACACAGCTTCTGACATTATTACAGCCTTTGTTCAAACATAGAAAACGAATTGAATATGCTAAGCAATGTGAGAGTAACTGCCCTTCATTTCATGGTCACATAACTCCAAATGTAACATCAATGAAACAGAACAAAATTGGAGTCATAATATTGGAAAATGTGAAGTTATTCAATTTGGAGTAAAGAACGAAAGCTCGCAGTACTGGATGACTGTAGGCTGTTTTCTTTCCCTTTATTGAAGGAAGGATGTCATTTCAGTGGAGCCAGTTCAGAGTAGGTTCACCAGGATTATCGCTAGTATGGAGAGATTGTCTAATGAGAAAAAGTAAACAGATTGACACTCTTCGCACTGGCGGATTATAAAAAAATTCTTGAAGGTCTATTAAGGAACTTGACATGGCCAATGCTGAGAGCGTGTTTCCCCTCACGTGAGATTTGTGGACAAGACAACATCGATAAAGAAATGCGAATTTCAGACTGAGAGGAGGAGCAATTCTTTCTCTTAGAGAGAACAGAGTGTTTGGATCACCTTGGTGCAGAGAGCTATGGGGGACGAGCCCTTGCCCACACGAAAGGTGAGACAGAATTTTGAGCAGTAGGGATAATCAAAGTTTCAGAGAAAGAGAAGGAAAGTGGATGCGAGGAATAATTGACTCAGTAATGATCCTATTGGTTCATTTTATTTATTTATTCATGGGTTGTGGGCATCACTGGCTGGGCAACATTTATTGCAGTTCCGTACTTGCACTTGAGAAGGTGGTTTTGAACTGTGTTATCGAACACTGCAGTCCACCAACTGTGGGATGAGCAACAGTGCACTGAGGGAATGAATAGCGTGATTTTCACTCAGCGATAGTGAAGGAACGGCGATATATTTCCAAGTCAGGATGGCAAGTGGCGTCGAGATGTTCACATGTAAACGCTGCCCTTGAACATCGAGATGGGTTTGGGATCTGCTCAGGATCTTTGATTCGTGCAGTTGGTACACACTGCTGCTCCTGAGCAAAGGCGGTGGAGAGAAGGGATGCTTGTGAATATGATGACAAATCAAATGGCCGGTTTGTCCTGGATGACGTTGAGCTTCTCGAGTGTTGTTGGAGCTGCACCAATCCAGGCATGTCCAGAGTATTTCATCACACTCCTGACATGAGCTTTGTACATAATGAACAGGATTTAGGGAGTCACGAGGTGATTTACTCGCGGCAGTATGTCTACCCTCTGACTTGGTGTTGTGGCTAATGTGTGTACGTGATGAGTCCAGTTGAGTTTCTCGTCACTGGTAAATCCGAGGATTTTGATAGTGGGGTTTCACATATCGTTGAAATGCAACGGTCTTTCGTTCGATTGTCTCTTAAATATTAGCAATGTCATGTACTACTATTAGTTTACATTTATCAGCTTAAGATTGGATATTCTCTGTATACTGTTGTATGTGAATAGAGAAAAAGACATGAGGAGCAGATAATCCTATACATGTCCCTGGATCTTACGAACGTATTGGAATCAGTGGGGAGCTCTCCATTGATTTGAGTCTTATTTGGTCCACAGGAAGATGATGAAGTTATTAGAAGTCAGTTTTCCTCAGCTTCAATACTTCTCTGCAGGTGTTCTTTCAGGAATTTCCAATGCCTGAACCTCTTCATCTGCTTCATCAATACCCTTCTCTCCTTCATAAGATCAAGGCGAGGCATCTTTGCTGATGACAGCATAATGTTGAGCGGCGTTTGTGACTCACCAGAAATTGAAGCAGTCCTTAACCTAATGCAATAATATCTCCGAGACAAGGTGCAGGCTTGAGCGAACAAGTGACACGTGGCATTGTTATCACACGAATGTCAGACAATGGCCATCCTGAACAGTGGGAAATCTCACAATCACAATTTAACATCCAATGGCATTGGTATTATTCAATCCTTTGTTATTAAAATCCGATGTCCCCCACCCGCCACCCCTCCCTCACCCCCACCTCCAGAACCATGTCGGTTCAGTGGTTACAACAGAAGATAATAAGTTAGGAATCCTGCAGCTGTAAACTGTTCTCCTGTATCGCCAAAGCCTGTTGACCATTTCCAAGTCTCAAGCCAGGAATATCATGGATCACTCCGGTCTTCTGTGAATAAGTACATCTCCAACAGCACTCAAACAGTGGAACACAATCAAAGACGAAATAGCCCACCTAATTACTCCTAATTTCACAATTACTCACACCCTCCACCACTGGCACTAAGCAGCTAGTGTAAGTCCCATGACATTGCTAAGACATTACCTTCTACACTCCTTTCCACTTTCATGTAGAATTGGAGGAATAGTATTTTCGTAGGAAAGATCATAATTCCGTTGAGACTTACTTTTTTTTAGAAAAAGATAAAGATGGTGTGAGAGCTCGACTTCTTTTTTGCCTCAGTCCAATTTCACTAAGGTGAGAAGAGATTTACTTAACGGGAACTAGAAACAACCACCAGAAGATAAATCAGAATCAGAGTAATGGTAGGCATTCTGAGGTAAAGTTAAAGTATTTCCGAGACAACATGCCCATGCAGGGGAAAGTGGCTTAGGCTGCTCAATCCAGAGCTGCCCGGAGGTCTTGGAGTACATAGACCGATCAGAAAAGCTTATGTCAGACAGTGAGAACTCAACACTGCAGAAAGCCGAGAGGAGAGTGTAGTGTGAAGGACAGAAATCCAAAATGAGATTTGAAAGGGAAAAGCATGTGTGAATTTTTCTGGCAAGTGATGTTCAGAAGGTTTTCATAACAATACAGAGAGAGAAAATAAGCAAGGGAAGGATCAAAAAGAAAGACAACAGATGGGGAATGGGGAATCTGGTTCTTTACTTGAATTGAAAGTGAACGGGGCCTGAAAACGTGGTTTATAATGAAACACCTGGGAGAAGGTTGCGAGAAATACATGAGACCCTTCCCAATGTTGCAAACAAATAATCACATTTCGGATTGAGTTCTGATCATTTAGACATAGTGGTAAGAATGGCAAAATTCGGGAACCTGTCACGACAAGGTAAATTTTGAGCTTAGTCGGAAAGTGAAAGGAAACACGTGTACGATTGTGGAAACTGAAGGCAGACAAGGCTCTCAAAAATATGAAGAGAGCAGCAAGATTTTAAATAAGGACCTTGGAGGTCTAATAGAGGCCATGAGATGTATTTGCCTGCCTGACTTAATGAAAATCCCATTATTTTACAGAATATAAGGAAGGAGAGGGTAGCTAGGGAAAAGTTACGTCCACTCAAAGACAAAGGAGGGATACTTTATGTGCAGCTTGATGAAGTGTGTAATATCCTTCATGAATACAAGCATCATTATTCACAAATGAAAAGGGCATAGTGGATGGTTAGTCCAGAAATGGGTATGTTGATTTTGGACAGCATTTCAGTAAAGAGGAATTTGGGGGAAATCAAGTAGCATTACTTACCACGTGATGGGATCAATCCGGGAATCTGAGAGAGTAAATTCCTGGCGCCTTGCACAAAATATGTGCCTTCTCTTTAGTGACAGAATAGATAAAATAAAATTAGAGAACACCCAACATTAATCCTTTCGGAAGGGCAACAGGGATAACCCAGGAAATTACAGATCTGTGAACTTTTCACCAGTCGTTGGGAAATTACTGGAGAAGGGCATGTAGGTTAGGATTTACTCACTTTAGGTTAGAAATCTGGACTTACTGGTTATAGGCAGCGTGACTGTGTGCGCGGGATGTCGTGTCTCACAAACTTGATTGAATACTTTGAATAAGTAACAAAGACGATTGATAAGTGCATGAAGCTGGCTGTTGTCCGTTTAACAAGGTTCCTTATGGCAGACCGATTGAGAATGATAATTTAAATGGGATGTGTGGTGAGCTAGTAAGATGGATCCAGATCTGAGAAGGTTAGATTATGCTGGAAGAGTCATTTATGACTAGATATCTGTGAATAGTGGTGTTCTGCAGAGATCAACGCTGTGACTGCTATTGTTTGTAAAATTGATAATTGATCCAGAGGAAAATGTCGGTAGCCTAGTTACTAAATTTCTGGACAAATTAGAGATTTAATACAGTGGATCGTGAGGGTGATTGACAGAGGATACAACAGAATATAGGCAGGCTGAAAACTAACTCGGAGAAAAGGCAGATGTAATTACATCTGGAAAATTGCTTGGTGATGCATTTTGGAAGGCCTAATGCAAGGGAAAAGACCACCACAAATGGGAAGAAAAAACATCTTAGTAACATCATCATCCGAAGAGATCTCAGTGTACAGGTCTACAGCTCTCCGAAAGGGGCAACACAAGTGGATAAGGTGATTAAAAAGCGTATCACATATCTTCATGCATCAATTGGGGCATAGAATATAAAAATAATCATTTTGAACACGTTTGCAAACGTATTTCTGCCACATCTGGAAAATTGTATACAGTACTGGGTGAGACATCAGCAGAGGGATGTGGAGGATTAGGAGAGGGTATAGAAAAGGTTCATCAGGATGGTACCTGACTTGGAGGGTATTATCACTGAGGAGAGATTGGACAAACTTGGCTTGTTTTCATTTGAACATCAGAGACTGAGGGGCAAATTAAGAGAGGTTTACAAAATTATGACAGATATTGTTAGACTGGGGAGTCTGAGTTTTGCTCCCAGGGTAGAAATATCAATTACTAGGGGGCATAATTTTAAGATAAAAGGGGGAACGTTTGAAGGAGAAGTGAGAAGTATTATTTTTTCGATAACAGAACGTCCAAGTACTGGAACGTTCTGACAGACAAAGTGCCAAAAGGAGTTAAAATAAGAACGTTTAAGAAGCATCTTGAGATTGAGGTGAGTATTCACGGAATACAGTGATATATATTATGTAGAGTCAAAACGTGTTTTAGTTGCGAAAAATGGCATGTGTTGGCGTAGGCTTGCTGGGCTGTCGGGCCTGTTATTGAGTTATATGTTCTTCGATACAAGATTCTCTCAAGCAAGAGGTGAAATGTTGATCAAGTGAATATTGATTATCAACAACCACATTAACATACATCTTTCCGCAGCAATATTCAGCTTCACATCTCCCTTCCCACTGTGGCCAAACTCGCCGCTGTGAATTTGACAAAAAAGTCACAGCTGGTAACTGGTGACTCCATCGTGTCCATCGCTCCTGCAGACATTTATCTTGGACACTGACGAATCAGGAAATGGGTCATGGACGCTAGACCCAACACTGCTGTCATCTGTCACATGGCATCCTTAATGCCCAGCAAATCTCCGACCCACTGACAGTAAGTGCCTGTATTTCAATACTGCAGCTCAGGATGCACTGACAACTCTCATTGCAATGCTGCTGGAAGGACACTGTTCTCAGAGAGACGCAGCGAGCTCATGACCTGCCCGTTTGGGCTGTTCACTGTCTGCTTGTGCACACATCACTTTGAAATGTCTTCAATGCTCGCCGAATTATTTCTTGACTTTTCCTGCCTTCAGTCGTATTTTGCCACAGCCAGAGCTACTGGGCTTGCACGACTGCTGTGTTGTATTATTGTTTTGCACAGACACAAAACCGGGGAGATTCATATCATTGTTCACAGTCAGTCATGGTGCCGAGCACAGTGAGTCAAGGGGAACCTCAGAAAGCTTGGACATGGTCAGTCATCCTTTCAGGATTGTTACGTTCAGGACCGTTCCCCTGTTCGGGGGGAGGAGCTGAATTTTGCGATTTCCTGTTCCGCTATATACTCCGTCTGCCCTCTCGTGGTTTCTTCTGCATTGAGAGAATGACCAAGTGATTTTCAGGGAAATGGAAGTGGTTGATACAGCTGTTAGTGTTGGTACTGCTTCGGGAAAGGTGGCAATGTATTCCGAGTGGATTTCGGAAATGGGCAGAGGTAACAGAGAGAACGTGAGACGGTGCTATATTCAGTGACAGTGTGAGAAGTTGGGCCTTGGTGGTAGGTGCGTGCAGGAACAGAGATAGTGTGAGGGAGAGGTGACAAAGTGAGGATGGAAACAATTAACCTGTTTTAGGGGAGAAGGTCATTGACCTCCTTTCTAAACTGCTAGGCCCTCACCCTGAAGGCCTACACCTCACTGACTCAAAGGTCAACATTGGACCAATCTGACATGGTCTGTAATCATGGCCTTCCTTGCCATTCCTGAAAGAAAGTAATATCCGTCTTCTGCACCATGACATCCACCAGAAACTCAAGGACTTGTTCACAACGTGAGGCCCCAATATTAACCCCTTTTCCTTGTCCAGGACAATAACAGATTGACAATCCAATATGTAAAGTCTTTTTAAAGAAAAAGCTGCCAAGTAAGGCAGGTCAATTCTGGGATATCCAGGCAATTGGCAGTTATTATAACGAAAGGAAAAAATCATCGGGGTACTGTCAGATGAGAGGAAGATCAGGCAGGAAGGGAAGCTAGTTAATGACCATGAAAATTTACCAAAATGGGACTTGACCACATCATCAGATTACCTCGGCCCCTGCTGTCTATACCAAAACAGGGAGGTGTTCCACATGTGGTATGCAATATTGGGAGCTGGAAACCTATGGAGACGGGAAATGTAAAGGAAATTCACATTCTTAACATGAGCTAATATAATATGCCAGGATGATAGAAGAAGTCAGGGAAAATCCCTGCCTGATACAATCTGACTATTAATATCTAATCCTCACTGTACAGAGGGGCAGTGCCGGAGGAATGAAGAACTGCAAACAACGCAGCTTTGTTTAATGTGGAGCAAGGGTCTGACTGAATATTTCGAGGCTGAAATTCTGAGATACTGGAAAAAATAACTGTCACTGAGGAAGTCTCAGGGACTTGATTAATGTGCGAATGTTGTCAGGGACATGTTTAGAGTTTTAGATAAAATCTCGTTCAAATTCGAGATCTCAGTTACCAGCGGAGAATATAATTGGATGAGATATTAGAGAAGTGGTGAGGAAAGTTGTTGTTTCACCCAGGATATATTTGGGATCTGGAATTCATGCATGCAAGCAGAGTAGAGGCAGGAACTCTCATATCATTTGTAATAGGTGGCTAGATAGGCACCTGAAATCCAATAGTCTCCGGGGCATAAGAACAACGTCTTTTAAAAAAAAAACACTATTTACCCCATGCAGGCAGTGTACAGAGTGATCCCTGTAGTTATTTTCTGAAGTTTTAAAACGTTACTAATGATAGGATCAATATGCAGTGATGAGAGGAGATGGCAGAAAGGAGCAGTGTGCAAATTGATTAGCATCACAATAATACTGATCCTATCCTTTATACACAATGCTACTTCGCTTTGTTGGCCTATTTATCCTTCCTGGATAAATGTTTTTAATCCTTCATTATCCAGTTCCTAGTCTTGGTTACACTAAAGTCACA
This sequence comes from Chiloscyllium punctatum, assembly GCF_047496795.1. Classification (NCBI taxonomy): domain Eukaryota; kingdom Metazoa; phylum Chordata; class Chondrichthyes; order Orectolobiformes; family Hemiscylliidae; genus Chiloscyllium; species Chiloscyllium punctatum. Next base: position 14,592,355 of record NC_092781.1, on the reverse strand, counting down.
CCTCCAGAATACAGCCATACATAACCTGGTTCATACTAATTGTTCTGCCATTTAATTTGCCTTGTTGAAAAGTTAGGAAGGAATGCAGAGTGAGCAACAAGTTCCAGAGATCAGGATGGCGGTGGAATCCAACGGAGTTTACAGAAATAGGAAGGCGTGCGCCTCCTGGGGTTTATAACAGTTTTATGGATTGTCGTAGCGGTGGAAGGAGATAACAATGACAAGGATAGTTATAGACTTTGATTGATGTGCAAGCGGAACTGGAACCGCCAGATCAATATTTTGGCTGCAAGAGCCTTGTAGAGAGAAACCCTCCAGGAAACCTGATGGAAATGCAATCTGGACAATTTACCACATGGTTAAAAAGAGTCGAGATTAGATTGGTGCTGGAAAAGCACAACAGGTCAGGCAGGATCCGTGGAGCAGGAAAATCGAGGTTTCAGTCAAAAGCCCTTCATCAGGAATAGAGCATGATTTAGTTTTCTGTATCTGTCTGCACCAGAAATAAAACGAGGTCAGTGATAGGGGAGTCAGGAACATTAAGTAGATGAAGCCCACATTGCGACAGCGAAAGTGCATTGTCTTTCAACACAGATTACGGTCACAGATGCAGATTCAGTCCACACCAGTTGAAACCACGTTTACTTCATTGGAGATTGAAGTTTTAGACGCGACCTGATAGAAGTTTATGGAATAATGAGACAGATGGATAAAGTTAGTAATATTTATCTTTTCACCACGATGTTATAGGTTTTACAGGTGTAGCCACATTTTTCAGGTTAGAGGAGATAGATATTTTTCTTTCAATGATGTGAGGGTGAAATTGTGACACTGACCGTTGTATGTGTTTGGAATGAACTTCCAGCGGAAGTGGTGGATGAGGATATAAATGCATCGTTTAAAAGACATTTATATGAATACATGAATAGAAAAGGTTTGAAGTGGCATGGGCGAGGAACAGGCAGGTGGGACGAGTTTAGTGGTTTTTTTTGTTGGTATTAACCGGAAGATCCGTTTCCCTGCTGTGTGATTATTTGATGATGAAGTGGTGTTGTTCCAGTATTTAAGTAGGGCTGCAATGGAAGGCTGGAGAACTAAACATCAATTCGTCAGATGTCACTTATGGATTAACTGTGGAAGAGACACTGTCAGAGAGGGGTTGCATGCATTTTGAACGGCAAGGATTGGTTAAGGATAATCACCACGGCTCTGTGAGTACAAAGTCATGCCTGACAAACTTGATTGAGTTTGGTGAAGAGGTGACCACACGTTGCATACACTGACTTCAGCAATGCCTTTGAAAGAGTTTAGCATGCTATACTGATTAGTAAGGTTAGATCATATGGGATCGGGGAAATGGCCAAATGGGTGCAAAACTGGCTTAACAGAAGGTGACCGAAGATGATTGTTGATTGTTGTTGTTGTGACCAGTGGTGTGCCATAAAGATCGGTTTGGGGTCCATTGTTGTGCATAAACTATTTTTTTTGAGAATGTAGGACTCATTATTCGTACGTTTATGGATAACAAAATTAATGCTACCGTGGTCAGTGAGTAAGATTAGCGAAGGGGGTCTTAATCAACTGCGTCAGTGGACCAAAAAATGAAAAATGAAGTTTAATTCATTTGGTTGGGTTTTGTTAAGACAAACCAAGGAGGACTAAAGTAGTTAATGTTAGGACCCTTGGCACTGTTGTCGAATAGACAGAGACCAAAGGGTGCAGGGTCATTCATCCTTGGCCGTGGCATCACAGGTGGACAGGGTGACGAAAGTGGCATTTGGAACACTTGACTTCAATGGCCAGAGCATTGTGAACACGACTTCGAGATCTTTGTACCATTGACCTAATTATTTTCTTTGTGCATAGAAAGATACAGGTTGACATTCTAAACATTTAAAAAATAATGTGGCCCATAGGTAAGGTGAATTGCAAAGGCTAAGTATGTCCAACACTAGAAAGTATCAACGTGAGGTGAAAGAATAAAGATTTAAAGAGGGAGCTGAGTGGCAACACTTTCCCCAGAGGATGGTGCATATATGGAACGGAATGCTGGACTCCATGGTAGAAACAAGTACATTTTCAACGTATGAAAGACACTTGGACAGTTACATGGAGAGGACAACTGAATACAGAACAGAAAGGTCCCTGTCAGCATTATTACCACCCTGTTGTGGGAGGGGCCTGCTTTCGCCTCTATTTTCCTGATCATCTCTAAAACAACATCGTCCTTGATTAGTAACTGTGCACTCCCTACTCTGATTTAGTACAAGATAAATGACAGTAGAGGTGGCGATTGAGCCTGGGGTTTTTGCTACTCCTCAAGTACTCTACCTGTGTCAGTTGTTGTTAGCTGAAGTTTGGAGCCCTCTCAGTGCTCTCTACTCTGTGCACTGTGAGTGATCCTACATCGCTGTAGCATTGATTGAAGGACCCAGAACTCCCTGCCCTTTGTCTCTCTGGCTGGCCAATTTGTGTCAAAGTTATAAGTGCTCAGGGATGTTCAGAGGCAGCGATGTACTAGTCGTATTATCGTTGGACTGATGATCGAGATTACCAGGTAATGTTCTGGGCTTCCAGGTTCGATTCCTGCCATGGTAGATGGTGGAGTTTAAATTCAACAAACATCTGGAATTAAGGGTATAGTAACGACCATGAATCTATTGTCGAATGTTGGAAATACCCATATGGTTCACGAATGACCTTCAGGGAAGGAAATTGCTATCCTTACCTGACTGGTGTACGTGTGGCTTCAGACTCAAAGCAATTTGTTTGACTTTTAAATGCCCTCTGGAAATTAGGATTGACAATTACTGCTGGTCTCGCCAGCGACGTCCTTTTCTATGAGTGAATAAAAAAGGTGATAGACGAGATACTTGGCAGATGGGAAGTCTGTTGAGTCAGCAACTGCCAGACAAACTTTGAAGAACGAGAATTGGACAGAATAAATAAACAGAGTGACGGTGACAAATGCAGAATAGTACTAACTCCCACACTGATCTGGAAAAACGTAGTCTCTACTCCTGGGCCTGTGCTGCGACATCTCTCTGGAATGGAGAACTCTTTTGGCTCTGCTTCTGAAACAGCTGCACAGTGTGCCAACAGAGCCAACTGGTGGATGCACACAGTGAGGGACACCACACGGAGCGATATTCATGGATATCACGATAGTTCAGGAGGATTTCAGGATCAAACGTTTGTGTAGGAAGAAGGGTTTTGTTTCGTTGTTTCACTGTAATAAGAGATCAGTGATGGGAAACCTGTGCGCAGGCGACATTAAGGCCAAGTGATATTAGTGCTGGATGATTTATCCAAAAATTCCGCTCATGTTCGAATTCCACCAGAGCAAGTTTTTGAATTTGAATGAAATGCTCCTGAGGCAATATGTAATTAACAATCTATAAATACGAATTCAATAATTGCTGATGTTAAGAAAAGTCCAGCTGATACATTCATGTACTTAGGGAAGGTCATCTGCCATGCTGACCTGGGGTTGATGTCATAGTGTGTCTCTAAACTCACTGCAATGTGGCTGACGCTGAATTATTGTCTGAAATGGCCGAAGCAGCCATTCAGAGCAAGGGCATCTAAAGGTTGACAAGAATTGCTGACCAGTCAGAGACATCCACATTCGCAAAAGTTAAAAACAATTCTTTAAAAACCTCTTGCACAGTACACCAATCAACTGTGCTGATGCCAGTGTCCTGGCCAATCATGCCGATAAGTTTATGGACAAAGCTTTGAACTGACAGAGGGGATGCCGGGACAGTGTTCAGCTGAAAGGAATTCTCCAAATCCAAATAGAAAATTTAAAGCATCAGAACAGCATGGGGATGGGGCTAAAGACAAATACAAACGAAAAGGAATGGACAGAGTGAATGTAAAAAATGTACAACAGCGAATGAGTTTGTGACAGTAAATTGTGAAAGTCAAGTTTAATGTTACTTTTCGGAATGGTCAAAGTCTCAGCAAAAAGTAAATGGACTTATGAGACAGACATAAATGTGATTTAGTCACTAGAGACACATGGCTTCAGTGTGAAAAATGTTAGAATATTAATATTCAACAGTACACACACTTGTAGAGACTCAGGAAGAACAGCATATCAGGATTGGGAGACCCTGAGAGTAATGGTGAACAAACGTGTCACAGAGAAACCAATGGGACTCAGACTGTGAAGCTGATGTAGTCGGATTGCAAATTCTGGGCACTAACTGCCAAAACCACGAGCAGGAGAACAGTTTTAGGCCAGCGAACAACACTTCGCTGTTCATCAGTGCATTAAAAGGAATTCATTGAAATTTTCTAACAAAAGCATTGTGATCATTTTGAGAGACTTTGATCTTCGAATAACCTGGGACAATTAAACTAGCAAGAGGGAAATTAGAATAGGAACTCAGCGAATTTTTTTCTTTTAGTGTTTCTTTGAAAAACACATGACGCAATTGGCTAGAGAATTAATTGTTGCAGATCGTGTGTGATGAAGCTAAGTGAATAAGTAATGTCACATTGAAAGATCCTCAGGGAATTTGTGATAAAGTGAAATTTTAACGAATTATACAGTTTTACAGTTAATCACAGAACGGACCAGCTAAAATTAGAAATACACAATAGCCAATTGCATGAGTTGGAGAGCCGAATTGCCCAAGTTAAACAAGTTAAACATTGAAATATGAGACTTTTACAACAATAGAAAACATTTAAACGAATGGTGTACAACACGCAGCAAAGGACATTCCAATGAAACAGGCAAAGACTCCGCAAGAAATTCCCACCTGTCCTTCATTCAAGAAAGACTGGATCATATTGGATTGTGAAGCTGAGAAGATCACCAATAAATATTAACAGTTCTGAAGCGGGAGAATACTTTAGGGAAGTTTTAAAGAATTATAAAGCATGTCCGAGCAGGAGAAGGGCGATGGGAAGGGATCCATTTTCGGGGTTTGATGAGATGATCCGAACAGGGAGAGTGAGGATGCTGGCAAGCGGAGAGAGTGTAACAGAGTGTGGCCAGAGCATAAACGATGGTACAAAGCCAGGTGCGATTTGCTGCAACTGGAGATGTTTGCAGTTGTAGGGAAAGAAAGTCTTCGTTGCTCCACAGCCATTTGCAGAGAGGGCAGCTCAGGGTCAGCCATATGGTTGTGGGTGTCGAGTCATATCTGAGCCAGAGAAGGCAAGAATGTGAAAGGACATAAGTCACCTAGATGAGTTCAACAATGATCAGCAATGTTTTTATGATGACCTTAACAATGTATTGTACAGCCACAACATCACATCCCTTGTCCAACTCTCGAGGTCTGACCAAAGAAGGAAATTATCACAAATGCCTGCTTCACCAACCGTCTGTCTGTGACGTTAATTTCAAAGAACAGTGTACCTGCATCCCTACGTCTGAGTTTGACAACGCTCAACAGATCTCTACGATTAGCTGTGGCCTGTGACGAGCAGTGTGACACAGTTATCGATGTTGGGTCCACTGTCGTGCATCATTTACATAAACAGTTCGGCTGAGAATATAGGAATCATTCTCAGTAAGTTTGTGTGCACCGAAATTAACGTCATAAGAGGCAGTGAATACAGTTATCGGAGAGGATATTGACCAACTGGGCTATTGGCCAAGAATGAAAGATGAGGTGGAGATCAGGTGTTTGTTTTTGCGAATAAAAACCAGGGAGGACAAACACAGTTATCTGTTAGGCACAGGGCTGAGAGACGAGGAGGTGCAGTTGCATTTATCCTTGGCAGTGTCGTCACACACGAACAGGATGGTGAAAGCAGCATTTTGGCACACTTTCCTTCATGTGTCAGACTATTTAGTATAGGAGTTCGGAGATATTTATAACATTGTCCTCAGTATATCGTTGGACATAGGAGTCTATGGGATGATCTTATAAAGGTGCATAAAACCGTGCGGGGCAAAAGTAACGTGAATAGCTAAGGGCAGGCGAACCCAAACCTAAAGGGTTTAAACGTGAGGTTAGACATCAAATATTTAAAGAGGGACCTGAGGGCAACAATTTCCACTGAGGATGGTGCATATCTGGAACGAACTGCCAGAGGAAATGGTGGAAACAAGTACAATTGCAAAACGAAAAAGACATTTGGGCAGGTGTATGGAGAGGAGAAGATTTGAAGGGACGTATATTGAGTCAGGCACTGTCAGCGTACCTACTCGATAAAGAGAAACAGATAGAATCTGAATTTAAGTGACGCAGTGAGTGTTACACTGAGCAAATGGTACTGAGTCCCAGAGAGATCTGGAAAGTCGCAGTCTCCACCTTAGCCTGCAATGCTTCATCTCTCTGGAATGGAGAATTCAGTTGGCTCAGGATCTGGAGTAGCAGCAAAATGTACAGAGTCGGAGGAAATTAGACCCACATGGTAGGGGATACCACATGGAGAGATACTCAGTGATAGCGCCAGTGTTCAGGAACATATCAGGCTCAAACAATGGTCAGGAAGAAGGCACTTGATTCGTGGTACACTTTTGTCACTGTCAGAAATGAGTTAGTTATTAGTGTTCAGACGATGGCCCAGTGTTCTTCTTATTAGACTGTACAGCGAGGGATACACGCCAGCTTAATAAATTTCAGTGAAGTAAATCTGTTATAAGCAGCTGGTCTGGCTTGCATATTATCCAAACCCAGAACAATATGTATGTAACTTAACTGATCTCTGAAATGGTCTAGCAAGCCAGTCAGTTAAAGGGCAGCGAGAGCAAGAAAAACTGATCAGCGAGAAACACCAACATCGCACGCGTGAATTAAAAATACCTCTGCTGTGACTAGTATGCTGGCCAATCAAGCAGATAGGTTTATGGATAGTTCTTTAAAATCTCAGAGATGATGCAGGGGCAGGGTTCAGACGAAAGGAGCTTTCCAAATTCAAAGACAAAAGGTGAAACATTGGAAAAAGCATTGGGGATGTGTCTGAAGACAAATAGAAAGGAACAGGGAGGGACAGAGTCTAACACAAACTGCGTATCAACGAATAGATTTGTGACAGGAAATTGTGAGAAAATGCAAATTATAATATTAATTTTTTTAGAGTGGACAAATTATCTCCAATACGGCAGATAAACGCAGAGAGAAATGAGATTTCGGCATTAGACTGACGTGGTTGCAGGATGAATAAAAAAGGAATTTGATATTCAACTGTATACAGAATTCCGGAGTCTCAGAAAGAATGAGAAAGCAGGGTCGGTACCCCTGACAGTTATGGATAACAAAGGAATTACGGAGAAATCATTTGATCTGAGATTATTTAGTTGAATTCGGCTGAATGCAAATTCTGCATACAAAGTCTTAAAACCACAAGCAGGTGAACGTTGTTTCGGCAGACTAGCATCATTTCATTGCTCATTGTTTCATGAAACAGGAATTCATTGTATTTTGTAACAAAGCCACTGCGTTATTTTGGGTGAACTGAATCTGGGGCAGGCACACTGGCAAGAGTTATATTCAAAGAGGAGTTCGAAGAATGTATTTTTTGTCAGTTGTTTTTTAATACCATGCTGTGTAAACGTATAGGGACGTAGCTATTTCAGATCTTCAGTGATGAATGTGAGAGCATGAGTGCTATCACACTGAACGATCCTCCAGGAAATTGTAATAATTTGGAACTCCTAGAGAATATGACGTTTAATAATGACCAGTAAGTACACCAACAATCAGAAACAAAGCTGATTACATGAATTTGAGTGGAGAATTCTTCAAGGTAAAGAGAGGAAACAGACTGACAGGTAAAGCTGCAAATGACCAGTGGAAAATATTGGAGGAGCTGTATGAAATATTCAACAAAAAGACGAAACCTCAGCAAGAAAGGGAGAAGGCAATTCTGGATCTGGTGTTATGCAACGAACCGAATTTGATCAGGGACCTCGAAGTACAGCTGCCATAAGGAGGTAGTGAGCATAATATGATAAGTTTTAATCTGCACATTGAGAGGAAGAAGGGAGAATCAGAAGTGTCAGTATTGGCGTTGAACAAAGGGAGTGATGGGGCTACTGGGGAGGAGCTGGCTAATGTTCAATGGTTCAGGACACTAGCAGGAATGGCAGTGGAACAACAATGGCAGGTATTTCTGTATATAATGCAGAAGGTGCAGGATCAGTTCATTACAAAGAAGAAGGATAATACTAAGGGGAGGCAGGGACAGCCATGGCTGACGAGGGAAGTTAAGGACTGTATAAAAATAAAATAGAAAAAGTATAATTTAGCAAAGACGAATGGGAAGCTGGAGGACTGGGAAACCTTTAAAGAGCAAGAGAGGGTAACTATAAAGGCAATATATGGAGAAAAATTAAGTACGAAGGCAAACTGGCCAAAAATATAAAGGAGCATAGTAAAAGCTTTTTTAGGTGTGTGAAATAAAACGTTAAGACTAATGTTGGGCCCTTGAAGACAGAAAAGGGTGAATTTATTATGGGAAACAAGAAAATGGTCGAAGAGTTCAATAGGTACTTTGGATCTGTCTTCAATGCCGAAGACACAAGCAACCTCCCAGATGTATAAGTGACTGAAGTCCCGATGAACTGAAGGAAAGTTTTATTAGGCAGGAATAGTGATGGATAGACAGTTAGGTCTGAAGGCTGGTAAGTCCCCAGGACCTGATTGCCTGCATCCTATGATACTTAAGGGGGTGGTTCTAGAAATCGTAGATGCATTGGTAATTATTTTCCAATGTTCCATAGATTCAGGATCAATTCCTGGGGATTGGAGGGTGGCTAATATTGTCTCACTTTTCAAGAAATGAGAGATAGAGAAAAAAACGAATTATACACCGGTTAGCCTGACGTCAGTGGTGGGAACGACACTGGGGTCATTTATAAAAGATGAAATTACGACTCATTTGGATTACAGCAACAGGATAGGTAAGAGTCAGCGTGGATTTACAAAGGGGAAATCGTGCTTGACTAATGTTCTGGATTATTTTGAGAAAGCAACTATGACGATGGACAAGGGAGAGCCAGTAGATGTCTTGTACCTGGACTTTCAAAAAGCCTTTGATAAAGTCCCACGTAGGAGATTACTGAGCAAAATTAGGGCACAAGGTATTGGGGGCCAAAGACTGACTTGTATTGAAAATTGTTTGGCTGACAGGAAGCAAAGTGTACTGATAAATGGGTCGCTTTCTGAATGGCAGTCGGTGACCAGTGGGGGACCACAAAGTTCGGTGCTGGGACCGCAGCTGTTTACAATATACATAAATGGTATATAAGAATGTATTAAAAGTAATATGAGCAAATTTGTGAATGACACAAAGCTGGATGGCAGGGCGAAATGTGAGGAGAATATTATGAGAATACAGGATGATTGAACAGGCTAGGTGATAGGACAGATGCATGACAGATGCAGTTTAATGTGGATAAATGTGTGCTTATCCACTTTGGTGGTAAGAAAAGGAAGGTAGATTACTATCTAAATTGAGTCAAGTTAGGTAAAGGGGAAGTACAACGAGATCTAGGTGTTCTTGTACATCAATCAATGAAAGCAAGCATGCAGATACAGCAGACAGTACAGAAAGCTAATAGCATGCTGGCCTTCATAACAAGAGGAATTGAGTATAGGAGCAAAGGGGACTTTCTTCAGCTGTACAGGGCCCCGGTGAGACCATACCTAAAGTAATGTGTGAAGCTTTGGTCTCCACATTTGAGGAAGGACATTCTGAATATTTGGGGAGTGCAGGGTAGGTTCACGAGGTCAATTCCCGGAATGACGGGACTACCATATGTTGAAAGATTGCAGCGACTGGGCTTAAATGCACTTGAGTTTTGAAGAATGAGAGGATATCTGATTGAGACTTATAAGATTATTAAAGGATTGGACACTCTGGATGCATGAAGTGTGTTTCAGCTGATCGACAGTCCAGACAAGAGGACACACTATATAAATAAGGGGTAGGCCATTCAGAACAGAGTTCAGGAGAAACGTCTTCACCCAGAGAGTGGTGGATATAAGGAATGCTCTGCCCCAGAAGGCAGTGGAGGACAATTCCCTGGATACTTTCAAGAAAGAGATGGATAGAGCTCTGAAAGATAGTGGAATAAGGCAGGAACGAGATACTGATTGTGGATAATCAGCCATGATCAAAATAAATGGTGTTGCTGGCTCGAAAGGCGGAATGGCCTACTTCTACACATATTGCCTATTCCCAATTGTGCATTACACAGGATGGAAAGGATCCGATTTGATTAAGTGATGCTTAGAAGTAAAAAAAAAACAATTTTGACGAAAACAATGCTTCAGAAACATGGATGTATTTGTTAAAGGGATCACAAAATGGTCTCCCAGCACGGGAAGAGCAGTGGGAAGGGGAATCATTGTCAGGGTTGAATGAGATGACAGGAAGATGGAGATTTAAAAGTGATGGAGGTGTTAAGAGTGTGACAGAGAGTGGCAATGACTTGGAGAATGTTACAGAGGCAGAACGAATTGCTGCAGTTGGAGGATTTCGAGCGGTAGAGATGGAAGTATGGATTTTAATTGAATCATTCGTAGGCTGAGGATGTCAGTGGTTGGACCACCAAGCATTGCCCACTGCTAATTTCCTGGAGACTGATCAGAGTCAGCCGCATTGTTGTGGGTCTGGAATTACTTGAGACGCAAGTTTCAGATGTCTTTCCCGAAAGGACAGGCATGAATTAGTTAAGTTTTATTCCAGATGACCAACAATTATTTTTGTGGTTGATTCGCTGATTTCTTGTACAGCCATGACATGACTAACCAACCCCGACTCTCAATAAACTGACGAAAGAAGGCAAGCAGCAAAACATCTGCTTCCCCAAACTGTCGACCTGTAATGCAAGTTTCAAAGAACTGATTCCCTGCATCCCTCGGTTTCTCTGTTTGACAGCACAATCCAGGGCAATAATATTAACGGTACAAGTTCTGCTCTGATTTTCTTAACAAAATGCAACATCGTTCGTTTCTCTACCTGCTATTCCTCAACACTGAACCAGCTATAACGTTGATGCCATCGTACTCTTAGATAACCCAATTCACTCTCCACTTTCCCACCAACTTCAATGTCACGCACATGACTCCTATACTCTCATACAAAGTATTTATATAAAAAGATGCACAAAATGGACCGAACACCAAACCACACGACGGATTGTTGTTAGAAGTCTGCAGTTTGAACAGCAACCCTCTATGAACACACTCCATCTCCTGCCGATAATCCAATTTTGAATCCAGTTGTTGAGCACTCCCTGGTCCTGTCTGATTTTAACTTCATAACTAGTCTGCAGCTATCAACAAACAAAGAAATAGCTACTGCCTGGATGAATAGTATGGCATTGACCATGGGGAATTTTAGTCTACATGCAAGTTGGTTGAACCTGCTCAGCCAGAGTAGCCTTGAAGAGGAATTTGTAGAGTGTTTCTGTGATAGTTTGCTTCAATAGTATATAAGACACCCAACAAGGGAGCAAGCTATCCTCGATCTAATCCAGTGTAATGTGACAGGAATAATTAATGACCTCTTAGATGGAAATTTTCATGGAAGGAGTGATCACAGTATGGTTCAATTCAGAATGAAGATGGAGTGTGTGGAGACAAAATACAATACCAAAGGTCACTGCTTAAACAAGGAAGACTAGAATAGAATGAGGGAGGACTTGGCCAAAGTAGACTGGAAACGAAGAATTTAATGTTGATCTGCTGACGAGCAGTGGAGGATATTCAAACATTTCATTTCAAAGTGCTCAGCAAAAGCATATTTCAATGAAAAGGAACGACCGTAATAAAAGTGTTAATCTGCAATGGTGTTTTAGGAAATATGGAAGGGCATCAAATTGAAATGGAAGCCATATAAAGTTTCAAAAAAACAGCAGGAAGCCAGAAGATCGGCAAAATTTCAAAGGTCAACAGAAAGCCTCGAAAAGAGCTACAAAGAATAGCAAGATTGAACACGAGATACACGAGCACAGATGAGAAAGACAGTTAGCAAATGTTTCTACAAATATATAAAACGCAAAGTAGTGGCTAAAGTAAACGTTGGTTCTTTAGAGGATGAAGAGGAGCATTTAGTTATAGAACATGATGAAATGGCTGAGGATATTTTGTATCGCTCTTCACATGAGCAGTATTTGACAAGGAGAAGAAGGTAGATGAGAATCTGGAAAAATCATTATGACGGAAGAGGTAGTGTTGGGCAATCTAATGCACCTGAGGATGGAGAAGTCGCCTGGGCCTGACAGAATGCATTCCATGTTCCGAAAAAAGATGGTGGCAGAAATAGCAAGTGTAGTGTCAGTAATTTTCCAAAATTCGCTGGGCTCTGGGGCAGTCCCACTAGACTGGAAAACAACAAATGTGACGCCGTTGTTTAAAAAGGGAGGGAGACGAAAGATAGAGACGTACAGACTGGTTACCTGAACCTCTGTCGTCGGGAACATGCTTGAGTCTGCTATCAAGGAAAATATAGCTGGGCATCTCGATATATATTGTCCCTTTGGACAGATGCAGCATGGGTTCATGAAAGACAGGTCATGCTAAGCAAATATTTTGGAATGCTATGAAGATATTACGAGCAAGGTGGACAATGGGGAGGCAGTGGATGTGGTGTATCTCGATTTCCACAAGGACTTCGATCTGGTGCTGTATAACATGCTGCTGCATAAGTTAAGGATACGTGGCTTCACGGGTGAAGTATTGTGATAGACAGAGGATTGGTTGACTGACAGGAAGCAGGGAGTGTGGTGAAATGAGTGCTATTCTGGTGACTTGTGGTGCGCCTCAGTGATTGGTGTTGGGGCCATAATTATTTCCAATGTATCTGGATGATTTGGAGTTGGGTACCAAGTGTCAAAGTTTGCAGATGACACGAAGGTAAGTATCACAGCAAAACGTGCAGAGGACTATGAAACTTTGCACAGGAACATAGATTAACTGAGCAAAGGTCTGGCAGATGGAGGACAACGTTATTAGCTGTGATGTCATACATTTCGAAAGGACTAAGTTAAAAATCATACAACATCAATTTATCATCCACCAGGTTTATTTGGACGGACTAGTTTTCGGAGCGCCATTCCTTCATCAGGTAGCGCTTCGAACGCTCGTAAATCCAAATAAAACATTTGGATGATAATCTAGTGCTGTGTAATTTTCAACTTTGTCTACCCCAGTCCAACATTGGTAGACTTCATTTTTTTTGTAGGAGTAACAGTACAAAGGATTATTACTTGAATGGTAAAAATTAGCAGCATGATGCTGTGCAGAGGCGCCTGGGTGAATTGAGAAGGAACGTCTTCACCCAGAGGTCTTTTAATCAATGGAATTCCTCGCCCAGTGAAGCAGTTGACACTCCCTCAGTAAACGCTTATTAACTAAGGTAGAATTTTCTTTAGTAATAAGGGAATTAAGGGATACAGTGTGTGCACGATTATGAGGATCTGAGTCCACGACAAGATAAATCCTTACCTTATTCAATGGCAGAGCAGACTTGAAGGACTGGATGGCCTACCCCTTCTCGTCGCTCTGATGTTCTTTCAGTCTGCTATGCAAAACCTTGTCAAATGCCTTGCTGAGGTTCATGCAGATAACGTCTACTGCTCGATCTTTATCTATCATTTATCTACATTCCCAAAAACTCAGTCAAATTTGTCATAAATGATTTTTGATATACAAAGTCATGCTGACTATTGCGCATCAGACCTTGCCATGACAATCTTTTCTCTCAAAATCTTCTTCAACAACTGACACATCACTTCAAACAGACTCCCTGGTGTAGTGGTTGTCGATGATACAAATATCTCTATGAAGGGCCCCGTAATTTCTTCCTGAGCTTCTCACATCACATCCTGAGCTTCATGCGTCATATCTGCTCATGAAATTTATCCCCAAACCGCCACTCGTCTCCCCCAGCCTGATCAATTCTGCCACTTATGGTCACATAAAAACATAAAATCCATCAGATTTACAAATATTCCCTTTTTGTAAACTCATGTGTCTCCCACTGTTTCGAAGTGTGTAGATATTTATTTTTGTCATATCGTTTGTAATGCACTCTAGCTGTTCCTCACTTACTGTCAGGCTAGCACAGTTTGGTTTCAGATTGACTGCATAAAGGCTTTTGGGAAACTTTATGTATCGAGGTGAAACAGGCAGCTGCAAGGTTTGTGAAGGTTTGTAGCTCACGTTGGTGTTTCATTACCTGGCTAGGTAACACCATCAATGGCGACCTCCAAGTGAAGCGAAGCTATTGTCTCATGCTTTCTATTTATATGTTTGCCCTGGTATGGGTTCCTGGACTTTGTGATGATGTCATTTCCTGTTCGTTTTCTGAGGGCTTAATAGGTGGTATCGAGATCTATGTGTTTGTTAATGGCGTGGTGGTTGGAGTACCAGGCCGCTAGGAATTCTCTGGCATGTCTTTGCTTAGCCTGTCTCAGGACAGATGTGTTGTCCCATTCGAATTGGTGTTTTTTTCATCCGTGTGCAGGGCTACGTGGGAGAGAGAGTCGTGTCTTTTTGTGGCGAGCTGGTGCTCGTGAATCCTGGCAGCTAACTTTCTTCCTGTTTGTCCTACATCCTGTTTGTGGCAGTCCTTGAATGGAATTTTGTAGATGACGTTAGTTTTGTCTTTGGGTTGTACTGTGTCCTTTAAGTTTGTTAGTTTTTGCTTGAGAGTGTTGGTGGGTTTGAGTGATACTACGATACCGAGCGGCCGTAGTAGTCCAGCTGTCATTTCAGAGACTTCTTTGATGTATGATAATGTGGGTAGGGTTTCTGGTTGTGTTTGGTCTGCTTGTCGTGGTTTGTTCTTGGGGAATCTGCGGACTGCATTTTTTGAGTATCCATTCTTCTTGCATACGTTCTATAGGTAGTTCTCCTCTGCTTTCCGAAGTTCGTCTGTGCTGCAGTGTGTGTTGACGAGTTGGAATAGTGTTCCGATACAGCTTCGTTTGTGTGTGTTGGGATGGTTGTTGGTTTGATAAGTATTTGGTCAGTGTTTGTCGGTTTTCTGTATCCGCAGGTTTGTAGTTCTCCATTGTCCTTTCTTTCGAAAGAAAGTCAAAATAAAGGACAATGGGGAAGTACAAACCTGCATATACAGAAAACCAACAAACACTCACCAAATACCTAACTACACCAGCAACCGTCCCAACACACACAAACAAAGCTGTCAGAACACTATTCCAACCAGCCACCACACACTGCAGCACAGACGAACTTCGGACAACAGAGGAAAAACACATATACAACGTATTCAAGCAGAACAGATACTCAAAAAATACAGTCCGCAGATTCCTCAAGAACAAACCACGGAAAGCAGACCAAACGCAACCAGAAAGCCTAACCACATTACCATGCATCGAAGTAGTTTCAGAAATGACAGCCAGACTACTAAGACCCCTCGGAATCCTAGTAGCACACAAACCCACCAACATTCTCAAACTAAAACTAACAAAATTAAAAGACCTAGTACAACCCAAGGACAAAACTAACGTCATCTACAAAATTCCATGCAAGCGCTGCCACAAACACTACGTAGGACAAACAGGAAGAAAGTTAGCTGCCAGGATTCACGAACACCAGCCAGCCACAAAAAGACACGATCCTCTCTCCCTCGTAGCCCTGCACACGGATGAAAAAAAAACACCAATTCAACTGGGACAACACATCGATCCTGGGACAGGCGAGGCAAAGACATGGCAGAGAATTCCTTGAGGTCTGGCACTCCAACCACAACATCATAAAAAAAACACATAGATTTCGATACCATCTATCAACCCCTCAGAAAACGAGCAGGAAATGACATCACCACAAACACCAGGAACCCCATCCAGGGCAAACATACAAATAGAAAGCATGAGAAAACAGCTTCGCTTCACTTGGAGGTCGCCACTGACGATGTTACCGAACCAGGAAGTGAAATGTCTGGATATCAAACCAGCAGCTCAGCGAGCAATACTCTATGCTGAAAAAGCCAGCTTACAGCATTAGCAGGTATTAGAGAAGGCAAACCAGATTCTGTGATTCGTTTCAGTATGAATGGAGTCTAAAAACAGAAAGGTGTTGCGAAAAGTATACAAGGTACGAGTGGGTGAAACCGAACATAGTATGCGCAAAGCGAGTGCCCTCAGTAAATATATTATTGTATTGGAGGGAGATCAGAGAAGGATCACTCGGCTGATCATGGGGCTGGAGGTATTTACTACTCATAAGGGTTTGAATAAATTGAGCTTTAAGGCACAAGAGTTCAGAAGAATTACGTGAATTTTATTAAACATTCAAGATCCTGAGTACCTGTTTCCATGGTAGATGTTGGGAAGTTAGAAAGTGGAGCAGTGCAGAACAACAAGAGGCTATTGGGCCCACCATTCCTGTGCTGACAATGATGCTCTTCTAAATCAATACCCTCTGACTGCACATGTCGGCGCATAGCCCTTTATTCTCTACCTGCTCATGTTTCTGTCTTAATGCCATTTCAACGCTTTGCTGAAATTTCTGCTTCTACGCCATTCTGGGCAGCTTCCACCCTCTTTGTATAAAAAAATAAGCTGCCCTCGTTCATCTTATTTAAAATTTCCCATTTTCACCCAAGACTGATTCGCCCTAATATTTTCCATTTCCACTTTAGAAAAGAGATTCCGACTATCCACGGTATCCTCGCCTCTCCTCATATTATGTATCTGTACCCCGTCACCCATTCAGCCTCTGACACAATCCACGACCAAAATAATCCAACTTTTCCAACCTCTCTTTATCGTTAACAAATTCTCATCTCAGCAGCAACTCTCTTATCGTTATCACATTCTCATCCAGGCAACATTTTCGTTAGCCTCTTTTGCACAGTCTCCAAAGCATCCACATCTTTCCAATCATGTGGCGATGAGAACCACACATGACATTCCAAACTCAACCAATATTCAGTTACCACATGATATACACACGTCGATATTTAATTATACGATCAATGAAGGCAAGCATGTCATAAACTTCTATATCATGACATCCTGCTGTGTTGTTATTTTCAGGAAGCTATGGATCTGCATCCAAGATCCCTCTCTACATCAAAGTTACCAAGTGTCCGTTCGTTTATAGTGTATTTTTGTCTTCCATTTGACTTCCCAAAATGAATCACCTCACACCTGTCCCAATGAAAAGCGATTTTCAACGTCTCCACCCATCGTTCCAACTGACCTATCCACTGCCGAATTCTTTAACACCATTTCTCACTATCTATCATTAGCCCAGCTAGCCCATGTCAATAATGCATTTCCACCACGGGCGGCACGGTGGCACAGTGGCACAGTGATTAGCACTGCTGCCTCACAGCGCCAGCGACCCGGGTTCAACTCCCGCCTCAGGCGACTGACTCTGTTTAATTTGCACATTCCCCCCATGTCTGCTTCGGTTTCCTCCCACAGTCCAAAGATGTGCACGCCAGGTGAATTGGCCATGCTAAATTGTCCGTAGTGTTAGGTGAGGGGTATGTGTGGGTTGCGCTTCGGTGAGGACTTGTTGTTCCAAAGGGCTTGTTTACACATTGTAAAGTAATCTAATCTAAATGTTGTCTGCAAAATTACTAATCAAAGCGCTGGCGTTTTCATCTTAATCACTGATATAATTACAAACAGAGATCGCAGCACTGATGAATGTGAAACATTACTGGCACAGACATTCAATCAGAAATGCACCCATCCACATATCTCTGTCCACTATTACAAAGGAAAATTTGTATACAAATTGCCAACCACCATGATTCCATGGATTTTGATTTGATTTTCCGGACAAACCGACCATTGTCTTGGTTTACTAATGTCAATGTGGGCAACATCTATAGACATACGCTGAAAACTTACCTTTTGCACTTCCTATTGTTTTACCTTGTATGAAAATCTGTAAGCAGAAGCCATCAAAACCCAACAAGAGCACACTCATTCAAGATGAAGATGCGGAGGAATTTATTCTCTCAGAAGGTGCCGAATCTGAGGAATTGCTTAGGGAGAGAGCTGGATTTGTGGTGCTGGAAGATCACAGCAGTTCAGGAATCATCCAAGGAGCAACGAAATCGACGTTTCGGGCGAAAGCCCTTCATCAGGAATATAGGCAGTAAGCCTGAAGCATGGAGAGATAAGCTAGAGGAGGGTGAGGGTGGGGAGAAAGTATCATAGAGTACAATAGTTGAGTGGGGGAGGGATGAAGGTGATAGGTCAGGGAGGAGAGGGTGGGGTGGATAGGTGGAAAAGGAGATGGGCAGGTAGGACAAGTCCAGACAAGTCATGAGGACAGTGTTGAGCTGGAGGTTTGGAACTAGGGTGAGGTGAGAAAGGGGAAATGAGGAAACTGTTGAAGTCCACATTGATGCCCTGGGGTTGAAGTGTTCCGAAGCGGAAGATGAGGCGTTCTTCCGCCAGGCATCTGGTGGTGAGGGAGCGGCAGTGAAGGAGGCCCAGGACTTCCATGTCCTCGGCAGAGTGGAAGGCGGAATTGAATTGTTTGGCCATGGGGCAGTTTCGTTGATTGGTGCAGATGTCCCGGACATGTTCCCTAAAGCGCTCTGCTAGGAGGCGCCCAGTCTCCCCAATGTAGAGGAGACCACAACGGGAGCAACGGATACAATAAATGATATTGTTGGATGTGCAAGTAAAACTTTGATGGATGTGGAAGGCTCCTTTAGGGCCTTGGACAGAGGTGAGCGAGGACGTATGCGCACAGGTTTTACAGTTCCTGCGGTGCCAGGGGTAAGTGCCAGAATGGGAGGGTGGTTCGTAGGGGGGCGTGGACCGGACCAGGTAGTCACAGAGGGAACGGTCTTTGCGGAACGAGTAAAGGGGTGGGGAGGGAAATGTATCCCTGGTGGTGGGGTCTTTTTGGAGGTGGCGAAAATGTCGGCGGATGATTTGGTTTATGTGAAGGTTAGTAGAATGGAAGGTGAGCACCAGGGGCGTTCTGTCCTTGTTACGGTTGGAGAGGTGGGGTCTGAGGGCGGAGGTGCGGGATATGGACAAGATGTGTTGGAGGCCATCTTTAACCACGTGAGAAGGGAAATTGCGGTGTCTAAAGAAGGAGGCCATCTGGTGTGTTCTGTGGTGGAACTGGTCCTCCTGGGAGCAGATACGGCGGAGGCAGAGGAATTGGGAAGACTTCTTTCCTTGGTATCTGCTCCCTACCTGCCAACTCATTTTCCACCTATCCACTCCACCCTCTCCTCCCTGACGTATCACCTTCATCCCCTCCCCCACTCACCTATTGTACTCTATGATCCTTTCCCCACCCCCACCCTCCTCTAGCTTATCTCTCCACGCTTCAGGCTCACTGCCTTTATTCCTGATGAAGGTCTTTTGCCCGAAACCTCGATTTCTCTGCTTCTTGGATGCTGCCTGTACTGCTGTGCTCTTCCAGCACCACTCGTCGAGAATCTGATTCCAAGCATCTGCAGTCGTTGTTTTTACCCTTATGGAGTGAGCTGTCGAAGCAGGGTTATTAAATCTAGTTATAGCAGAGATTATCAGATTTTGACTCGTCAGGAAACCAGGGTTACCTGGAAAGCGTTTTTGCAAAGGCCGGAAGTGTTTCACTGATAGTGTGTTTCTCAGGAATGTTGGAGATTATAGAGTCTGTGAAGCTTGAAGTGCTCGAGGTTATTACAGGGTTAACGTTAGATAACAGGTGTAAAGAATGTTGGCGTGTGTAAGAGTTTTATAGTTTGTAACAAGTTACAGATATGAAGGGCATGGATTAGGTTCCAGATGAAAGGATGGGTGTCGGGCTGTGGATCATTATAGGGTATTGCAGGGTGTGGAAACATTTTCAGGAATCGAGAATGCGGCAGGTTTAATAACAGTTGTGGCCTCTGGAGAATACTCCCGGGATATGGAGGGTAGTTTGGATTGGAGAATATTACGGGGATATGGAGGAAGCATTGGCTGAAGAATGTTACAGGAATAGGTAGGGTGGTATGGACTCAGGAATGCTCCACGGTTGGTAGGATTGCATACACTGAAATACTTTCAAGGGATATGGAGGTTGATATGGACAGAAGAATGATACAGGGATAGAGAGTAAGTGTGGACTGCAAAATGTTACAGTGATTTGGAGATTGATTTCGACTGGAGAATGCAAGAGATAGAGATGATTTTATGCACTGCAAGTTATTTCAGACGGCGCAAGTGCTGTGCATGCTGGAACGTGTGAGAGGGAAGCGGAGCCTGGTTGAGACTGGTCGAGGTTACAGTCATACCGAGGGGTGTATGAGGCTAGAGTGTCCTCTGAACATAGGATGGGCTACAGGGAAAGAAGCCAGATACAGATGCAATGACGATACAGTCACCTCAAAGAAGTCACACCAATACGGAATTTGATACCAAATTAGCGAGTTTACATAGATAGGGAGAATTGTACGAAGTTGAAGAGATTACATTTCAAATGTTTGTACTGGAGGGGTTGACACTGACAGGGTTGGATTTAGAGACTGAACAATATAAGAAAATAAGGAGGGTTGCAATGGTGAGAACAGATTTTAGCAAGTTCTAGGACATAGTCCTGAAGGAGATTGTATGTATCGTGATGGCTGTAGGGTGTGGAGAGGGCTATACCAAAAATGAATGACTGGAGAGATATACACAGTTGTGGGGAATACTAATGGTAGGTAGAATTCACAGAGATGGGGTTGATTGCTGGAGCTGCAGAACACGACAGAAATGAGGAGGGTGTATCAAGTTGATGGTATACAAAACCAGGAAAATGTTTGGGGATAGGAGCAGTACAACATGATCGGAAGGATCACAGTGATAGGAGGTGTTATAGAATTGGCGCGGCTTGAAATCACTGCAGGCTGTAAAGATAGCGAGAAAGTTGGAAGGTCTGGTGGAGATTCCACAGATCAGGAGGGTTGTCGAGGCTTGATTATATTGTACGTGCAAGTAAGGCTTTGGGTGTGAAGGAAGGAACAGAGATAGAGAGAACCGTCGGGGACCACAGAGACATGGAGTGTTGTCGGCTCCGGTGCAATTTTCACGTGCAGGGATACTTGTTACAGCTGTTAGACCGTCCAGAGCTTGGGGGCTTGAATGAACTGGAGAAGTTTACGGAGACAGGGAGAAATGTAACGACAGAGATTACAGAAATGGCGAGGGTTGTAGGACAATCTAGAAATTTGGAGCACTGTCGATGCTGGAGGTGTTCACGCAGGCAAGTAGGATATAGGAATGTGAAGAGTTTATAAAGGAAGGGAGGTTGTGGCATGACCAGTAATTAGTGGTTTGGAATACTGCCCAGACTAAGGTAATTTCAGATTTAGGGAGTGATAGAGCATCGGAATATGGTTACAGAAAATATTTGGATATCAAATATCATTTCAGAACTATGCTGTTGAGGGTCATCAGAGCAGAGATGTTCTCTTTAAAATGGGCAGAACGTCAGGAGAATTGAGAGTTTGGATGTCGAAAGGATGCTTCCTTCCCCTTCTGGGACAAGACTTAAAATGAGACTCCGTTTGACAAATTTGGAGAATGAGAGGTGTCTTTTTTCAGGCTCACTTATGAGAGGAAGATAACGATATGGCACAAGGCCAAACATGGCAGTAAGATCCCAAGCTCCCTGTTATTTGCTGAATGAGCTGCTCTCATCCAACTTGGTGCCAAGTCCCATATACAAACAGTATGAAGTTTCCCAGCTACTGGTAACCAGGGCCCAGTGAACTCACCATTTAGAGTCGTAGAGTCAAAGAGATGTACAACATGGAAACAGACCCTTCGGTCCAATCCGTCCGTGCCGACCAAATAGCCCAAGCCAATCTATTTCCACTTGGCAGCAACCAGCCCATAACCCTCCTAACCCTGCTGTTTCATTTAGCCATCCAAATTTCTCTTAAACGTTGCAATTGTCCCAGCCTCCACCACTTCCTCTGGCAGATTAATAAATGCCCGTACCACTTTCTGTGTGAAAAAGTTGCCCTTTAGGTCTCTTTATATCTTTCTCCTCTCATCCTAAACCTATGCCCTCTACTTCTGGACCCCCGCCATCAGCGAAAAGTCTTTGCCTATTTACGCTATCCATACCCCTCATAATTTTGTAAAAATCTAACGGGTCACCACTCAGCATCCGACGCTGCAGGGAAAACAGCCCCAGCCTGTTCAGCCACTCCCTATAGCTCACATCCTCCAACCCTGGCAACATTCTTGCCAATCTTTTCTGAACCCTCTCAGGTTTCTCAACAGTTTTCCGATAGGAAGGAGACGAGAATTGCACGCAATGTTCCAAAGCAATGTCTTGTACAGCCGCAACATAACCTTCCAACTGCTGTACTCAATACTCTGACCAATAAAGGAAAGCAGACCAAACGCCTTCCTCACTATCCGATCTATCTGCGACTCCACTTTCAAGGAGCTCTGATACTGCACTCCAAGGTCTCTTTGTTCAGCAATACACCACGGAACTTACCATTAAGTGCATAAGTCGTGCTAAGATTTGCTTCCCCAAACTGCAGCATCTCACAATTGTCTGAATCAAACTCGACTTGCCACTTCTCAGCCCATTAGCGCATCTGGTCAAGATCCTGTTGCGATCTGTAGTAGCCCTCTTCCGGTCCACTACACCTACAATTTTGGTGTCACCTTCAAACTTGTTAACTGTACCGCTCATGCTCAAATCCAAATCATTTACGTAAGTGACAAAACGTACAGGACACAACACCAATCCTCGTGGCACTCCACTGATCGCAGACCTCCAGCCTGGCAAACAACGCTGCACAACCACCCTCCGTCTTCTACCTTTCAGCCAGTTCTGCATACAAATGGTTAGTTCTCCCTGTATTCCATTAGATCTAACCTTGCTAATCCCTCTCCCGGGGGAACGTTGTCGAACGCCTTACTGAATGAACCGGTAGATGAGATATTTACACGGTTATAGATTTCCAGAAATACTGTGTCCTAGCAAACATTAACCGGTAAATTCACACTCTATCAAGGAAAGAACATCTGCACTTAGATTCCCAACTTATACAATCAACAGAATGATCGCCTGCAGAGAATAACGGAATCCACGAGACTCTATTGCGTGGGTCAGGGGCAACGATAAAGGTTTAATTCTTTCAAAATGGTACCTCCCCAATTCTGCATCTCACGACACTGCCTCTTCAAAGTAATGGAAAAAATAAAGAATATTACAAACGAAGTCTTTCATGAGGGGAGCTCTGGTCAATTATATAGATTTAGAGGTCAGTGGATGCATGGAGAGTGCTTTCCAATATGGTAGCACAAGGTCAGTACCAGGCACACAGACAGAATGAGTAAATATATTCACACCTGAACTCACGACTCCCAGTCTGGGAATATAAAGCCGTGCACACACTTTCTGGTAAAAATCTCCAAGATCAAGTCATCAAGATCGTCCCAATAGTCCAATACAAAACGTCTGTCATTCATATTGTCACATCCTTCAAGTTCCATAATCACTCTACCTTGGTCCCTCGTGCATTTTATATGATTTCTGCCATCCCTAAACTCCTGCTGGATCCACATCCTCTTAGCACGTGTACCATTCTCCAGTTTCTGCCGCCTTTACTACCTCCATAACGTGATCCGGACTCGAGCTCCTCCTCTGATATTTTCCCCAGAAGTGCACTGGAGGATGGTGGAGGTTACAGATGTCGGGAGGCGTAACAGGACTGGAGGATTTCGCAAGTATTAGGAGGATTTCGGAGGCTAAAAGTGGCTTTAGTAATTTTCAGGGTTCATTTTTTAAAAAGTAGGTTACAGAGTTAAGAAGTATTGTAGAGACTTGAAGAGGTTTCACAGTTTATGATTGCTGTAGGGATGGAGGAAATTAACAAGATAAGGAAAGTTTATGATCAAAGAATTCGGCAGGGAGCCTTTACGGGATTAAATGTAGGATTCTTGGCATTGTGAAGGAACAGAGTGACCTTGGGGTGCACGGTCCATAGATCCCTCAATTGTGCTTCCCAAATTGATCGAGTTGTTAGAAGGCATGTGGTAAGTTGGTTTTCATTCGCAGGGAAATTGCGTTTAAAATCCACGAGTTTCTGCTGCAGCTCGATAAAGTCATGGTTAGAACCATACTTGGAATGCTGTGTTGAGTTCTGGTCGCCTCATTATGGGAAGAATTTGGAAGCATTAGAGTAGGTGTAGAGGAGATTTACTAGGTTGCTGACTGGACTGGAGGGCAGGTCTTACGATGAAACATTGAGGGAAGTAGGCTTTTCTCATTGGAGCGAAAACGCATGAGGGGTGATTTGAAC
Organism: Chiloscyllium punctatum; assembly: GCF_047496795.1. Classification (NCBI taxonomy): domain Eukaryota; kingdom Metazoa; phylum Chordata; class Chondrichthyes; order Orectolobiformes; family Hemiscylliidae; genus Chiloscyllium; species Chiloscyllium punctatum. The sequence continues at coordinate 14,568,145 of NC_092781.1, read as the reverse complement.
GTTATGTACAAGATGATAAGATGTATAGATAGAATTGATAGACTGAGACTTTTTCTCAGGGCGGTAATGGCCATCACAACGGGGTATACGTTTAAGGTGATTGGATGAATCTTTAGGGGATGTGTCAAAGGTCGGTTCTTGACATGGAGTGGCAGGTGCGGAGAATGCACTGCCAGCAGTGCTAGTAAAGTCAGAGACGTTAGGGTAATTTGAACGACTCTTGAATAGGCACATGGATTATGGTAACATGTATAGTACGTAGTTTAGATTGATCTTAGAGTAGGATAAAATATGGGGACCACATCGAGGGCTGGAAGATCTGTACTGCGCCGTACTGCTCTACGTTCAAAATATGGAGGGTTACAATGGCAGGACGAGGCTTCGGGAAGCTGGAGAGAATGTGGTCTGAAGGAAAAGACACACTACGGAAGGGTTGCTCGGAGTGTCAGAAGTAATAGAAATAGCAATGATCTGATCTGGTGCAGACCTCCTAGACATTGAAGTTTGTGGGGATTGGAGGTGGTTTCAAAGTGAGGGAGGACTATAGAGCAACAGGACGTGACAGAAATGTGCAGAGCTGTAGGGACTACTGGACTTCTTGGAGATGGCGAGTTGGGAGGAATGGAACAGTTTACAGGCACAAGGTTGTTGGTGGGATGGGGTGTTTTACACAATCAGTAGTGTTTATGTGAAGCGAGCACATTACAGAGATAAAGTGGTTTGTATAGACTGGCGGAACAAATAGAAATATGCAGTAGAGTACTAACTGAAGATATTTATACATACAGGAAGGCTTAGATTTAGGAGGTTGTTTAGATATGGAGGCTGTGGTATCTGAAAGAATTTCCACGAGATAAGGGCAGCAAATTTGGTTGGAGATAGCTTCACAGATAAGGGATCATGAGTAACCTCCTCCAGTTTGGCCAAAGTGGGAAGAGGTATAGTGACGGTGAGGTTTACACGGATAGGGAAATAAGAGTTCTAAAATATTCTGGAGATGTGCAGATGGATGGAGAGATTAGAGGAAATTGCAATGACAGGGCGGATGATCGCGACGACAGGATTTCACACAGGTTGTAAGTCTTATCGGTACTGGATCACGAGAGTCACAGCCATTGGAGCGATTTCCACAGATCGGGAGTGTTGCATGGACCTGAGAGGATTACACAAGTCGGGAGGATTGTCGGGTTTCCATAGATTGATAGTTTCTTTAGGACTGGAAGAGCTTATGTAGATAGAGATACTTAAACACAATATATGCCTTCTTTTACCTGGCCAGAGCCTCAACATCCCTTGTCAGCCATTGAGCCCTGAACATGCCAGATATTCCCTTCACTCTCACAGAAGAATACAGCCGTGGATTCTTGATATCACACTTTTAAAAGCCTCCCACTTGCCAGTCGTTCCTTTTCCTTCAAACAGACTCGCCAAATCGACCTCTGCTAGATCCTGCCTAATACCCACAATATTGGCCCTGTTCCATTTTAGCACCATAACCTGTGGACCGTCCCTATCTTTTACCATCGTTATGTTAAATCTAAGACACTAATGGTCACTGGACGCAACGTGCTGTCATTTCAGACACTTGCCCAAACTGGTCTTCTAAGACGAGGTCCAGTGCTGCAACCGTTCAAATAGGTTCTTTTATGTAGAAAACTTTCTTGGACACATTTAACACATTGCAACCCATCCGGACATTTTAGATTCTGGGAGTTGAATCAATCCAAGGGAAATTGAAATCTCCCACCAATACTACACAATTATTCCGATAGGTAATTGCAGTGTTTCGACACATGTGTTCATCCAGTATCACTGGCTATTTGGGGGTCTCCAATCTACTCTCAACAGAGTGACTACCCCAATGCTCTTTCTAAGTTCTAACCATATGGCCTCAATTGATTGTAGTGTCCTCTTTCAGCACTGATATTACGTCTCCCGGACCAAAAGGGAAATACCCGCCCTTACTTACTTTTACTTCTGTCACGCCTGTGGCTTCGGTATCCTGAAACATTTAGTGACCATTCCTGCCCTGCTGTCAGCCATTTTTCTGTTATGTCAATGATATCCCAATCCCCAGAACCAATCCATGCTGTGAGCTCAAATACCTTACCAGTTTGGCTTGGGCGTTAAAGTAAATGCACTTTAAATTCATTTCCCTCCCTTTACTGTGCTCCTTGATAGCCAGAAGAGTATATGTCATCCGCATGGCTAATGCATTTTTCTCTGACCTCCCAATGATCCCTTTCATTTTCGGAGTCCCACTCCCCAATCCCGACAAAGCAGTTTGAAACTTCTCAGGGAGCACGAGCAAATCTCCACACCAGGATGCTGGTGCGCCTCTGGTTTATCCCCCTCGTAGAATTCACCTGTATCCCAGACGAGTCCCAATGATCCAAGAACTGAAAGCCCTGCTCCCACATCAGCTCCTCACTCACCTATCTTTCTATTTCTATCGTAACTGGCATGTGGCGTCGGCAATAATCCGGAGAACACGGCCTTTGTGTCGTTGCTTTTTAACTTCTTAGCTAAGAACCTATACTCATTTCACAGGATCCCATCCGTTTTTCTATCTTTTTCAATTGCACTGATGTGCAAAACAACCTCTGACGTTTGCCCTCACCCTGCAGAACGTTCTGCATTCGCTCAGAGACATCCTTGACCCTCGCACCGGGGAGGCAAAACGTCATCCTGGTGTCGCTTCTGTAGCCACAGAATCTCTTATCTGACCCACTTACAACTGAGTCTCTTATCAATGTCGTTATCATGAGACAGGAATTGGCAAACATCGGTTGGTCATCATAATTTGGAGATGCTGGTGTTGGACTGGGGTGTACAAAGTTAAAAATCACGCAACAACAAGTTATAGTCCAACAGGTTTAATTGGAAGCACTAGCTTTTGGAGCGCTGCTCATTCATCTCGTGGTTGATAACCACTAACCCGACATACTCAGTATGTTGACAGACCGACGAGGGGAGAGGTCATTTTGGATTTGATGCTAGGCAATGAGACACGGCAGGTGTCAGATCTCACGTTTGGAGAAAACTTTGGTGATAGTGATCACAACTGCCTAACATTTAAAATAGCCTTAGAGAGAAAAAGCGGCAGTTACCGAGGGAAGGCATTTAATTGGAGAAAAGCAAATTGTGACACTCTCAGACAGGAGTTGGGATGTACAAACTGGGAGCAATTGTTCCACAGAAAGGGCTCAGCAGATATATGGAGACTGCTTAAGAAGCAGTTGTGGCAAGAAATGTCCGCATTTATTCCTCTGATACAGGTAAGAAGCAGTCAGATTAAGGAACCTTGAATGACAACAACAGAGGAGCTTCTCCTCAAAAGGAAGAAGGCAGCTTACGTAAGGTGAAGGAAGCAAGGATCCAGCACAGCTTTAGAGGATTACAGGCTTGATAGATAGGAGCTCAGAAATGGACTGTGTAGAGCTAGGAGGGGGCACGAGAAAGGCTTAGGAAATAGGATTAGGAGAACCCAAAGGCACTTTACTCATTTGTGAGGAATAAAAGAATGATCAGGAAGAATGTAGGGCCGGTCAGGGATAGCATCGGGAAATTGTGCGTGGAAACTGGGCAGATAAGGAAAGCCATAAATAAATATATTGCTTCGGTTTTCTCTATGGAAAGGGACCTTGTTGTGAATAAGAACTTTGAGGAGGTGGGATAAAGGCTTGACCAGATCAAGATATATGAAGTTGGAAAACATTAAGATTAATAAGTCCCCCAGGGACAGACCAGAATTATCCTAGGCTGCTCCAGGAAGCGAGAAAGGAGGTTGCTAAGCCGCTGGCGAAGATCTTTGCCTCCTAACTCTGCAGGGGGTCGTACCAGACGATTGGAAGGAGGCGTATGTTGTTCCTCTTTTCAAGAAAGGTAATAGGGAACGATAAGTCATGATTTTAAGATATTAGGGGAAAGGTATGGAGGACACGTCAGAGGTAGGTTCTTTACTCAGAGAGTTGTGAACGAAGAGAATGCGTTGCCAGCTGTGGTGGTGAAAGCAGGGTCATTCGGGACATTTAAGCGACTGTTGGGAGTTCGATATTGGGAGAGACAATAGAAACAGATGGATGATTATGCCTATAGGCAGTTAGCAACGTAAGGAATGCTGTCGGCACTGGATGAAGATACGATGATAAGGGTGGATTCTAGTGCGTAAGGAGACATGCACATAGAACTGAACATTCACATTAGCACACAAAAGCCACACTCGTGCACGAGCGCGCGCGCACACACACACACACACACACACAGACACACACACAGACACACACACACACACACACACACACACACACACACACACACACAAACACTCACACACACACTCAGGCACACAGACAAACACATAATTACATCCACAATCTGCAGGAGAAAGATCAACTCCACATTTCTGCCATTTGTGTGTGGAAATACTATCGAAAACTCCACTAGCTAAAATATGAGCTCTGATGAACACTTATCTCGAATTGAAACATTAGCTTGCTTTCTGTCCATTTTTTGTTGACTCCATAAGATCAAAACCTGCTCTCCACAAAACATGGATTATTTGCAATCCATTTGATTACAACCATCACCTCTCACACAAAATACAACGTGAAGCCCATAGGTCGGCACGGTGAATCAGTGGATAACACTGCTGCCATGTTTGATTCCTGCCTTAGTCGATTGTCTGTGTGGAGTTTGCACATTCTCCCCTTGTATACGTGGGTTTTTACCGGGTGCTCTCGTTTCCTCCCAAAATCCAAAGATGTGCAGGTCAGGTGAATTCGCCATGCCAAACTGCCCATAGTCTTCGGTGCGATATTCAGAGGGAAATACAGGATAGGTGAATGGGACTGGTTGGGTTTCTCTTCGACGCCTCGATGTGGACTTGTTGGGCCGAAGACCCTGCATCGACCTTGTAGGGAATCTAATCTCATGAGACCATAAATCCTAGGGGCAAAAATTGGCCATTGAGTCTGTTCCACCATTCAATCGTGGCTGATAAATTTCTCAACACCATTCTCCATATTTCTCCCAATAACTCTTGATTCCCTTGACAAAGCAAACCTTTATCCTAAGTCTCAAATCTACTCAGTCACCTGGACTTCAGTTCCTTCTGTGGCAATGAATTCCGTAGATTCACCACTCTCCTGTTGAAGCAATTTCTCCTTATATCTATGTAAAAGATCTTCCCTTTATTCTGTGGATCTGCCTAGTCTCTCTTACCAATGCAAATATCTTTCGAACATCTACACTGTCCAGGCCATTCAGTATTCTGTATGTTTGAATTAGATCCCCCGACATCTTTCTAAACTCCTTCGAGTATAGATCCAGAGTCATCAAACGTTCCTCAAATGCTAAGCTTTTCATTCTGAGTACCATTCTCATGAACCTCCACTGAACGTAATCCAGGGCCATAAGTCCTTCATGAAATGTGGGGCTCAAATATTCACACAATACACCAAATGTGGTCTGACCAGATCCTTATTCAGCTTCAGAGGAACATCACTGCTTTTATATTGCAGTATTCTCAACATAAATGCCAACTTTTCAGTTACTTTCCTAACTACTGACTCAACCTGCAAGTTTACCTTGAGAGAATCCCAGACTGGAACTTGCAAATCTCTATGCACTTCAGACTCACGAATTTTCTACCCATTTAGAAAGTAGTGCAAATCTCCGCTCTTCCTGCCAAAGTGCATGACCTCACAGAATAAATTAAAACTCACCACAGGTCATTGACTAATTGGAAATCACAGTTTATATCGCAGCACTTCACAATGAATTACTTATTTCAGTTGATGTCAAATGAAAGATCGAAAATAAGGCAAAAACTGTGTATTCTGAACCCCTGAAACACAAACACACATTGCTGGAAAAAGGAACAAGTCTGGCAGCATCTGCGGAAGCAATTCGGTTCTTCAGAAATGAAATAAACTGACAGGCAGACACGCACACGATTCATGGATAACACTCAGCTCCACACGAATAAATTACTGTGAAATTCACAGGAATAAACCAGCTAGGGAGCATAATTAACCAGAATCCACAATGTAAAACCCAAAACTTCAGACAGAAATGAGCACAGTTCACAAAATGAAAACCAGCTCCCCATACCGAACTCGCCACTCACCGTCTATAGGATCAAACCGTTCCACACAGAAAACTGCATAGTCACAGTCCACGGGATTATTCACAGACAGTTTGAACAGTCGCAGGCCGCAGGTTCAGAACACGCTCAACTGATCCTACAAACCACCCATAATCCAAAGCAACAACAACACACAATTTACCATGGGCAGTTTACACTATTAAAAATAGCTCCCCACACAAACCGACTATTCACACCGTGCTCACGACATGTAACCATACACTCCAGAGGATACATTCATTCTGACACAGATAACCGAACATTTACAGTCCACAGAATAATACTCTGATCCTCAATGAGAAAGGGCAACTCCCCAACCACAGATAAAAAAAAGCAAGATCCCCCCAGACAACTGACCGGAGTTCGAAGCTTTTAAATCAGCTCACCGTACATTACACATCCAGACTTAACTAGTAGCGATAGTGTAATCAACAAATCCCTCAGCAAGATTGCAGGGACTGACACCATAAGGTCTGGCTCAATAATGTTGCCATCTCTGTCATTTCTCGATCATTTCTCTTCATAACATCCTTTCCACCTGCGGCCAGCCTATAACTACACTTAGCATGCCATTGTACCACTCTTGTTCAATAATTGTAAGCAATTTGATTCTGTCCTTGGACCATCAGTCATCCTCAACCCTGATCACGCCTTATATGATGTTACGAGAAATTAATACTGCAAACTCTTTGTTCTTATCTGTCTTTGCTGAATACTTTACAACTAGGAATGCTTCACACCCAGTTTTGCCATTCCTTGAGGCAGCTCTTTTTTTTTACTGCATCATAGTTCCACATAAAAACGTGTATCGGTAACTCCTCAATTTCATTTACTGTACTCCATGCATTCACACACACGCAATGTTATGAGGATTTAGTATTTGTTTCTTTCTCTCTTACCCCAGTGACAATATTAACTTGTCATTCTAAGCTCGTGATGTCCTCAACTGTTCCCTTTTCGATTAACATATCCCTGCCAGGTTAGTTAAGACCCCCCAATAGCAATAGCCAAACACCCCATAAGAAACTCAGTTCCAGCTCTGTTCACGTGCTGAGCCGTTCAGCTTGGATAGTTTCCATCTTTTTCAGGACGAAGCTGAATGGTCCAGAATTCAAAATCCTGTTCTCCTGTAGTCTCTTTCATCATACTTGCATTTGCCTTATCCTCCTTCTTCTGTACTTACTTGCATGTGGCACCAGGAGTATTCCAGAGGTTACACCATTGGAGCTCCGGCGTGCTCACGCTCTCCCGACTTCCTTAAATTCCGATCAAAGAATAATATACCCTACCCACCGGAATCCTTGCTACCAAAATAGACAACGGCGTCTGCCTGTTCACCATCTCCAAGATGAAGGTTCTTCCAACTCTCTGCAACAAGCTTGACCCAACCTTGCCGGAGAAACATGGACTTTTCAGTCACTACCAACATCTTCCTCTCATTAATGCATCCGCTGTGACGATTGCTCCTCCTTCCTTCTTCTTCCACTCCTTACAGACAGGCTGATATTGGTGCTGCAAACATGATTCTGACTGTGCATCCCTGAGCAGCCAGTACTTTCATCAACTTCCAAACTGGAAAACTGATTTGTGACTGACATCACTAGCGATTCCTGCATTCCCTCACGGTTTCTCTTAGACTGACTGGTTCCCCATTCCCTTCCTTCTTTCAGGCTGTTATGACGGTCGTGTGAATACCCTCTCTGAGTGTGCTATATAAGTAACTCTGAGCACTACCGATGGAACACAGAGTCTCCAGTCACTGTCTGAGCTGCATGACCATTGTCTAGGAGGCTGGCAGGGCCAATGACCTTCCAAAATTACAAACCACGCCTTGCATTTGACGGATCTGTGCTACCATGTATTGCCTTGCAATGTACTTCGTCTGAATTATTTAATTACTTAGTATAAATCTAACATGAGGGAAATCACCTTAATTGATGCGCAGTATATATTGTTTACATGGATTGTATCAAGGTATTTGACAAGGTACCACATGGCCGATCGTTGTGCAAGGTTAAATCTCACGATATCCAGGGAAAGCCAGTCAACTGGAGGCAAAATTAGCTTGACAGTAGAAGGAAGACAGTGGTGATAGAGGGCTGTTCTGCAGAAGGAAGCTTGTTACAAGCCAATGTCTTAGGGATCGGTGCTGGTTCCACTGCTTTATAATTCATATAATTTATCTGAATGAAAAAATTAGGAGCTATGATCTATATTTTTGACAGCACGATTGTTCGTACAGTAGAAAGTGAAGAAGGATTTCTGGAAATGCTGTGAGGTCTTGATCAACTCGGCCAGTGGACTGAGGAATGGTAGATGGATTTTGATTTAAATAAATGCGAGGTGTTGCGTCTTGGTGTAGCAAACCATGGTAGGACTTCCACAGTCAACGAGAGTGTCTGCCAATTTTTATGTAACAGAGAGATCTTGTGGTGCAACATATTAGCTTCTTGAAAATAGAGCCACGCGTACAACGTTAATCAAGAAGGTTTTCTCCATGGGAATCTTTATTGGTCACAGCATTGAAGCGGGAGATGGGACCACATACTACAGTTGCACAAGAAGACGCTCTATTGTAAAAATAATATTATTAATCTCCAAAGAGTGGAGAAAAGATCGATGAGGACACTACCAGAACTGGACTGTTTATGTCATAAGGAAAAGATCGATAGGCTGAGACTCCATTCCTCGGATCGTAAGAGACTGAGAGTGACTTAACAAAGGTGTATATAATCATTAGAGGCAGAGGTAAAGTAGATTGTGGACAGGTGTTACCGATGATAGGCGAGTTTAAAACTAGAGGGCATAAGTTATAGGTGAAAGAGGAATATACAAAATGGTCTGGAGGGGTACTTGTTTCACATAGAGTTTGGTGAGCGTCCAGAACGGGCTCCCAGAAGTTGTGGTGGAGGTGGTAATAATTTCGCCAATTAAGGAACGCTTAGACAGGAAAGAGTTTGGACTGTTTCAGGGGGATATGGACCAAACATATGCAAATGGGACCAGTTTAACTATGGAAAGTTTGCAACATGGAAAAGTTGGGCGAATTGTCTGTTTTCATGACGTAGATCTCAATGGCACTGGGACTCATTCCTTGGCCCGCCTGTGGGTTATTGATATTATTGGATAATAGAACAGAGCGGCATAATACAACAACTTTGGCCCACGAAGTTGTGCTGAACATTTACCTTCATCTTACATCGACGTAATCTGCACACCGCTCAATTTATTGCCATCCATGGTCATCTCCGGCAGTCGCTTGAATATCCCAAACGTGTCTGAGTCTGCTACCACCACTGGCAGTGCATTCCACAACCTACTGCCTAAAAAAACCTAATTCTGACATCTCCACATACCTTCGTCAAATCAGCTGAAAATTATCACCTCGCGTGACAGCCATTTCTGTCCTGGGGAAACGACTCTGCCAATCTACTCTATCTATGCCTCTCAATCACTTGTCAGAAAGTTATGACTGCTGATGCTGGAGACCAGCGTCAAAACCTGTTTTCCTGGAAAAGCACCGCCTGTCAGGCAGAAATCGAAGAGCAGGAGCAGGAGAGTCGACTTTTCGAGAATAAGTAGATTCCTTCCTGACGATGAGTTAATGCTCGAAATGTCGACTGTGCTATTCATCGGATGCTGCCTGATAGTCTCTGCTTTTCCAGCACCAAATATTTTGCTATTCATTACCTTCTGACTTTCTATCATGTCATCTCTTTTCCTTCTTTTCTTCAGTGTGAAAATCCCTCGGCCACTCAACCTCTCTTCTTAAGACATGTCCTCCAATCCAGGAAGCACCTTCGTAAATCTCCTCTTCACCCTATCTAAAGCATCTACAACTTTCCCATAATGAGCTGACTAGAACGGGACACAATATTCCAAAACTTTACAGAACTGCAACTAAACCTCGCAGCTCTTAAACTCAATAACCTGTTAATGAAAGGCAAAACACCATACGCGTTCTGAACAACCCTATCAACTTGGGTAGCAATTTGGAATGACCTATGTATATGGTCGCAAAATCCCTCATTTCCTCCACTCTGCCAAGAAACCTTTCTTTAACCCGGTATTTTGCATTCGAATTCGACCATGCAAAACGAATCACTTCTCATTTATCCAGGCTGAAATCCATTTGCCACTTCTCAGCCCTGCTCTGCATCTAGTCAATTTCGTGTTGTAGCCTGCAACTGAACGCGACACTATTTACAACACCACCGACCATTGTCTCATCTGCCAACGAACTAATCCACCTTCTACTTATTCATCAAAGTCACTTGTGAAAACTAAAAAGAACTGAGGCCCAAGAACAGATCCACTTGGGGGGCACCCCACTGATTACCAATCTCCAGGCAGAATACTTTCAAATCAGGAGTACTCGCTGTCTTCTTTCAGCCAGCTAATCCAGACAGTCAAATTTCCCTGTATCCCATCCCTCCTAACTGTCTGACTGATCCTATCATGGAGAAAAGTATCAAGTACCTTACGGAAATTCTCATACACCACATCCACTGCTCGTCCTTCAACCAAAAGCCTTGTCACATTCTCAAAACACTCAATAACGTTTGTGAGGCATGACCTGCTGCTCACAAAGTCATACTGACCTTCTTTAATCAAACTGTTATTCTAAATAGTCATAAGCCCTGTCTCTCATTTCCAGATCCTTGCTTGCCACAGACGTCAGACCGACTGGTCTTTAATTCCCACGTATTTCCCTACTCCCTTTCTTGAACAGAGGAACAACATTCGCCTTCAGTCAATCATCTAGTACTACTCCAGTAGAGAGTGAGGATGCAAAGATCATCAACAGAGGCGGAGAAATATCATTTCGCACTTCCCGTCATAATGTTTGATATATCTGATCTGGCCCTGGGGACTTATGTATTTTGATGCATTTCAGATTTTCCAGGGCATTCACTTGCTTAATATCAATCTGTTCAAGCCTATTAACCTGGTCCACCGTCTCCTCAATGTAAACAGGTTACTTCACTCTTGTGAATACTGAACCAAACATCTCATTTAGGGCCCCTCCTACCTCTTCAGACTCCATCCATAAGTGTGCTTCACTATCTCTGAACCATTTCTCTAATTATTCTCTTGGTCCTCACGTAGGTGTAGAACAAATTTGAACTTTCCATAATCCTTCCCGCCAAGGCTTTTTTTTAGTTCTTTTCAAGCTACACTGCAATTCCTAAAGCTGTGCCAGACCCTTGCTTCTTCAAAATTAATTAAGCCTCCTTCCTCCCCTCGAAGAAAAGCTCCTCTTCTCTTATCATCCAACACTCCTCCACCTTACCATTCCTTGCCAGCCTCATTGGGCCAACGCTGTGCAACATTCGCAGCAAATCTTCCTTAAACCGCCTCAACGGTTCTGTTGTACATTTTCTGGAGAACAATTGCTCCCAGTTTATAGTGAACAACGCTTTTTGAATAGCAATATAACTTCCCCTCCCACAATAAATACCTTCTGATATTGTCTGCTACTATCCCTCTCCATGGATATGGTAAATGTGAGACAGTTGTGGTTACTGTCACAGAAATGCTCTCCCACCGAGAGATCTGACACCTGTCCTGGCCCGTGACCTTGCACCAAATCTAATATGGTCTGCCTCCTAGTGGCCTATCTACACATTGAGTCCGCAATCCTTCCTGGACACACGTGACAAAATCAGCTCCATCAGGCCATCTGCAGGAAGGAGCTTCCAGTCAATATTGGGGAAGTTGAAGTCACGGTTCCAACAACAGCTACATCCGCACCGTTCCAAGATCTGCGATCCAATCTGTTCTTGCATCTTCCTGATGCGATTAGGAGTGTTGACCAAAAACATCCAATGAAGTGATCGCTCATTTCCTGTTACTCACTTCCACCCATACTGAGTCAATAGACAAACCCTCCAGAAAGACCTCATTTTCTGTGATGCACGATTTAATCAGTAATGCTACCCCCCTCCTATTTTACCTCGTCCCTTTTTTTTATAAAACTCAACCCTGGATCATCCAGCAACCATTCCCATCTCTCTGAAATCCATTTTCCGTTATGGCCACCATATCGTAGTTCCAAGTATCCATGCTCAAAGTTCATCACTCTTATTCCGACACTGTTTGCATTGACATAGTGACACTTTATCCTGTCTCTTTGTGCTGTCAACTGTGCATCATTCCTGTCAGGCTCAGCATTCTATTTCTGCCCGTTCAACAACTGCACTCTCCTCTGATCTGTAGCTTTGGTTCCCAAATTATTTTAAACCCTTCCGAATTGCTCCAGTCAATCTCCGGCCCAAGACATTGTTTCCCTTTGAGTTTAAGTGCAACCCTTCCTTCATGACCAAATGCAAACCTCCCAGAATGTACCTGAATGACATACGTATCTGACGCCCTCACTCTTGCACCAGCCCTGAGGCCATGTTTTAGCTGGACTCGCTCTCCGTTCCTCGCCTCGATTGCCCGTGGCACTGCTATTAATCCTAAGTTTATTACACTGCTCGGTCTACTTTTTAGATTCCAACCTAACTCGATGAAATCACTTTTTCGATCCTCACGTACTTTTTTCCCAGCTACGTCACAGGTGCCTCTCCGCAACACGTATTCTGCCTGCTCACACTCCCCCTTGAGAAGATTGCAGATTAAATCAGAGACATCCTGGACTCTGGCACCTTGAACGCAACAGACCTTCTGGGAGAATGTGAGGTCTGCAGGTCAGAGACTCTGGAGGTCAGAATCGAGAGTGTGTTGCTGGAAAGGCAGCATCATAGGAGCAGGAGAATCGACATCAGGAAGATGAAGGGCTCTCGCCCAAAACGTCGATTCTCCTGCTCCTCCGATGCTGCCTGACCTGTTGTGCTTTTCTGGACCTTCTGGGAGACCTGTTCACAACCAAAGAATACCCTGTCGATTCCTCTAACTATTGATTCTCCTACAACTAGCGCTCTCCTATCCTCCATCTTCCTTTCTGAGCCACGGTGCCTTGCTCAGTGCCAGAGTCCGGGCTACTATGGCTTTCTCCTAGAATACATAATATTGAGGCGAATGGCCACGGTGGATCCCTGCACTGTCTGCTTGTTCCCTTTCAGAAGTTGATCCACCTCCAGCTCCAGTTCCCTAAAGCAGTTTCTGAGGAGCTGGGGTTGAGCACACATTCCACAGATGAAGTGCGTGGGGACACGACTAGTAACCCTTACCGCCAACATCCTCCATTCAACTGCTTAACATTCAATCAAATTGTTCTGAATTCCCAAGGACACTATTGAAAAAAAAAACTAACAAGCTATTAATATTTAGAGGAATGGAGAGCAGAACATTTTTGTTGCGTTCAAGAAGGACGGGTGGGAGACACTATCTGAGTCGTGTGTTAGGTGAAGCAACCTCACAAATATATTACGTCACTTAATCAGCCGCCCCGTGTCCGCTGCTGCTCTGCGTCCGCTCCTTCTTTGTGATTTTTGACAGGAAATTGTTTTAAGAACATGAATCAAAATCTTCTATTTTGTTTTGACAAAGTACGTTCAGTAAGATAGATGGACTTGTGATGCAGAGATAAATGCGATGGATTCACCAGAGGTACGTAGTTAACGTGTGATTAAAAGGTGGAAATTTCCAACGTGTCCTCACTCAGGTATTAAAGTCTCAGATTTTACAAAGAGAGGGCGAGAAAACCATCAAAAAAATCCCCAATCATTCTGAACAAAGCTAGTGTTTTAGAAACAGACAAATGGTGAACAAAATATAGAAGATGATATAAAAAGATTTTGCAAGAGGACTCCGAGCAGAGGGAGTATAGTCAGAAGAGGTAATATTTTGAGGGTACGTGTGATAATAGGAAATGGGAGATTTCAAGGTGCTGTCGTTGGTGAGAGGGTGACGGAGAGTGACAAGGGCCTGAACGATTTTACTATCCCAGTACGAATTGTTACCGCTGGAGGTGTTTGCAGAGGTAAGGAGGGAACTGTGAAAGATATTTATTCACGAGATGAACATGTTCTTAGCTGGATTAGCACAGATAGTTAACTGTAAAATGCCTGGAGACAGCTCAATGTCAGCCATATTACGGTGGGACTAGGGTCACATCCAGGTTAGACCAGGTACGAATGTCAGATGTCCTTCGCTAAAAGGAGATAAGTGAACCAGTTGAGCTTTTTTCTGATGATGAACAATGCTTTTATGGTGGCCTTACCAATGTCCTGTACAGCCGCAACATGACATCCCAACTTTGAAACGCAATGGTCTGAGTGATTAAAGCAAGTGTGCCAAATGCCTTCACCACTGCCTGGGACACGACTTCCAAGCAAGTAATTACGTGCACTCCTCGATCTCTTTGACAACACTCGAAAGTACCCTATCATCAACTGTACAAGTTCTGCTCTTGTTTGTCTGACCAAACTGGAAAATCTCGCATTTTTTTCTGAACGAAACTTCATCTGGAATTCCTTAGCTCACTGCCCCAGCTATAAAGGATCCCGTTGCATTGTTCGATAGCCTTCTGTATTGTCCACTTTACCATTTCAGTATCACTCACAAACATCCTAACAGTGACTTCTATATTCTCATGCCAATCATTCATATAAATGACGCACAATAGTGCACCCTGAACTGAACCTCACGTCACACCACTGATCACAGGCCTCCAATCAGAACAACAAACTTCTACCACCACCCTCTGTCTTCTACCGTAATGCCAATTTTAAAATCACTTGGCAAGATCTCCCTGATCCTATCTGTTCAACAATATCAACCAGTCTACCATGTTAAACCGTGCTGAAGGCTTTGCAAAAGACCATGTCGATAGTGATGACCACTCTGCATTTTCAGTCTCTTGGAAATCTCCTCAATAACTCAAGGACAAGCTGACTGTCCCTAATCAGTCATTTCCTTCCTAAATGCATGTTGATCCGGTCTCTCGGAATCTACACCAACAACATGCCCACCCCTGACGTCAGTCTCACTTTTCTCTAGTTTCCTGAAGTTTCTTTAAACCCCTTAAATGATTGAATAACATTGACCAGCACCTCACCGTGACTAACAATGATACATATATCTCTGTTAGACACCTGCCAAACTTTTCCCGAGCTTCCTACAATGTCCTGGGACACCCTATTAAGTCTTGAGGGTTTATCTACCTTTATGCTTTTTAAGACCTTGAACACTCATGTTCGATAAGATAAACTCTTTTGAAGACGTCATTATTCATTTCCCCATGTTTCCATTTTCTCTACAGTAAATATTGACGTAAAATCTTTGTTTAGGATCTCACTCATCAGCTTTGGTGCGACACATGGGCAATTTCGTTGATTTTTAGGTGGCCCTATTCTCTGCCCAGTGATTCCTTTGTTCTGATTGAAATTTGTGAAAAGGCTTTGCAATTTCAAAAATCCACATCCCTCTACCCCCACTATACACGCCCACGCTGATCTATTTGGCCAGGTATAGCCACAACAACAAATAAGATTTAAGAGCTCATCAAAAATATTTCACTTTGATAAAATCATGTAGCTCGCATTGTTTCCTAGAATCCCGCTATTGCTTATTGTAATTTTCTCCATAATAAACACTAATCCGTTCTCAATTTTCTGTCAGGCTAATGCTGTTTTTGTTTCGGACTAATTGCATAAAGGTTTTTGGATATCCTTGTGCTTCAATCTGGAAAAGATGGCCTACAGTTCCAGCAGGTAATAGCGAATGTAAATCAAATGCTGAAATGTACTAAGAAGGGAAGGATCGTGAAAATAGGGAAGCGTTGCATAGGCAAGATATGAATCATTCCACGTTTAGAATATTATGAACAGTATGACAACACTAAGGAAACATATTATTGTGTTAGAGGCAGCCCAGAGAAGGTTCACTCGATTGATTATGGGAATGGGGGATTTTCTAAAGGAAAGAGGTTGAGAAGACTGAGCTTAAACTCATTGGTTTTTCGAAAAACGAGAAAGAAATTGAATGAAACATCTAAGATTCTGAGGGGCTTTCAAAGGGTCGCTGCTGAGAAGTTAGTAAATAGAACAGTTCAGCACGGCAATAGGCCCTTCAGCCCACCAGGGCTGTGTCGACCGTGATACTATTTTAAACTGTTATCATCTGTCTGCACATGGCCCCTATCCCTCCATTCCCTGCCTGTTTCTTTGTCTGCTTAAATGCTACCGACAAAAACTTACTAATATTTCTGCATCGACCACCTCCTTGGGCAAGATCCATAAAATTTCTCTTTCTCAACATAAAACTGTGCGCAGATGTTTATATTTTATACAAATGTACCTGGTGCCCCTCAGCCTCCGACACCCTTTCATTAACAATGTCAGGCTGCCCAACTTATCCTTATAGCTTATGCACTCTCATTCAGACAACACTCTGATAAACCTGTGACACACCCTGTCCAAAGCCTCCATATCCTTCCCGTAATGCACACAATACTCCCCATGTGGCCGAATTGAACTTTATGCACTTACAACCTAAGTTGCAAACTTTACACTCAATTCAAAGACCATGCTGTCCGCCTTCTTTTCCATCTTATTCCTTTGTGTTACTATTTTCTGGAGCTATGTAATTGCACACAGTATCCCTTTTCATATCAATGCTCCTCAGCGTCCAGTCCTTTACGGTATACTTTCCACTTGCACTTAACCTCCCAAAATACTTCACTTCGCACTTGCCTGGAATAAAATTAAATTTTCACTTCTCCGCCCATCTATCCAGTTGATAGCCATGTTGCTGCGACCTTTCATATCCTTCCGAACTAGCCACGGCTCCAATAACTGTCCCTCATCAGAATTTATCTTTCCAAAGATCGTCTGAAATGCCGTGATAAGACCCCGAGCTCCCTCCCCATCATATTTTTCAGTAAGCTGTTCTCACCCAATCTGTTGCAAAGCCACGTATAGAAAGAGCATGAGGTTTCCCACCTACTGGTGTGCCTGTCCCAGTGCACTAATCTCTGACCCAGCTTTTACACTTTTACAGACTGCCCACAAATACTCATTCTCTGTGACATTCAGATGATGACTGAGCCAGCAAGCAAAGAAATTCTGCACTCTGCCGTGGAAGTGGATACAGTTACAAGTGTTGAATGACATATGAACAGGGACATGGATAGGAATGATTAGCAGATTATGGGCCAAGTGTGTGTAAATGGGACTCGTCCAGGGACGCATAGGTCAGGGGAATTAACCATATTAAAGGCAGAATTACAGGGATACACTAGTTGGGTGAGTCTGTGTCGGATGCTCTTTGGAGAGTTGGTGTGGATTTGTGGATAGAATCACTTGTTAACGCACTCTTGGGATTCTATTCTATGATCACCAGTTCAGGAAATCTGTTTGGAATGGATAAGTTGGATCGGTTTCCGTGCAGTATGACTCTGCAGTCAGACAGTGTATGACCTGAGCGGGGAAACACAACTCGGTGTATTTCAACATCTTTGTCACATCTGATAGAGTCATAGAGATATATACATGAAAACTGACTGCTCGGTTCAAATTGTCCTTCTTCATTATCCTATCTAGCTGTGACTCCACTTTCAAGGAACTATGAAACTGCACTCCGAGGCCTCTTTATTCAGCAACACTCCCCACGACCTCACCATTAGGTGTCATTAAGTCCCATCCTTATTTGCCTTTCCAAAATGCAGCACCTCACATTTATCTAAATTAAACTCCATCTGCCACTCTTTGTCCCAGTGGCCCATCTGATCAAATTCTTGTACTCTGAGGTAACCACATTCACTTTCCACTACACCTCCAATGTTTGGTGGCATTTGTAAACTTAAGACCAATATCTCCGATGTTCACATCCAAATAATTTATATAAATGACGAAAAACAGTGAAGCCAGTACTGATCCTTGTGTTTTGCCATTGGCACAGGCCTCCAGTCTGAAAATTAATTCTCCACCACCATTCAAGCGAGTTTTGTATCCAAATAATTATCATACTATTCCATGTGGTCTATCCTTGCTAACCAGTCTACCATTAGGAACGTTTTTGAACACCTTATCCCGAAGTGAATAGATCATGTACACTTCTCTGCCCTCATCAATGCACTTTGCTTCTCCAAGAAATTCAATTAAGTTAGCCAGACTCTATTTCGCACGCACAGACCCAATGAGAACTTGCTTTCCCAAATACACACTTTTCCAAATACAATATATCCAAAGTCTGTCACTCAGGATTCCCTCCAACAACTTGTCCACAAGTCATGTCAGGCGCACCAGTTTAAATTCGCATTAAATTATAGAACTTACAGTAGTTGCAATGGCTTGGAGGAAATTTGAATAGGGAATTTAATAATTTCAAAAACAAAAATTGCAATTCTTTTTCTTTCAGGGCATCAACATTTGGGAAGGTGTAAGGCTGTTATGGCTGAATATTTGAAAAAAGAGAGAATATTTGATATATTCAACAATGACTGGAATAGACACAGGTATTTTCTTAGAATGAAGAAAAAAATTCTCACCGGAAAAAGACTCGTGAACTCAAGCCAAAAGTTCACATAGAAGGAGGCAATAGTTTCGGTATTGAGCAGGATGCAGGAACCAAGTCACCAACTGGAATAAGCTTGTCCATGAATGTGGACTTCTGTCCCAGCTGGAAAGACACTTTCATCTGAAGCACGAGACGCAAAGATGACAGAACTTATTTATCATCCTGTCCAATTCCAAGGTGTTCTAAACAGTCTCCTAATAGTCATTCTAAATAAAGATGAATGATTCTGCAAGGGGTTGGTCTTTTGCTCAAGGAAATCTCTCTCCCATGGGATCAGCAGCAGCAACAACAGCAACTGTGGGAGAGAAAAGGCCTCAGAATTGATGCTTTTCCAGTCTATATGAACCTCCCTACATTGATTCAGCCTGAGACTTGGACACTAGGTGCAGCGGTGCTGGAGGCTGCAGGGCATGAGGTGAGTGTGATCGAAATTTATAAGGGCCACGATGCCGCCTGGGTCGGTGAAGGCAAGAAGCTGGGATTTGGTGAGCAGGAGAAGGCTGAGAGAGAGAGAGTCTTACTAAACCACTCACGATGTACAGGCGCCAGCCATCTGAAGGACAGCTTTCGATGTGGGGCTGTGGTTTTCCTATGTCACTGGAGAGAAGGAGGGCACCTTTATAGGGTTAGAGATTCGATGGACATGGGAGCAGAGGCAGAGGCGTTAGTGTGGTGGGTGAGAAGCAAGAAAAGGAACCAGAGTAAGCGGTTGAGAACTGGTCAGTCATTTTAAGTTTGCTTCGATGTACAGTTGACAAACGTACAGTTTAGTTATGATACATAGAGAGGAATAATGTATGATCTGTGTCAGTTGAGAATGGTTTACTGATCTGAGAACAAACAGGCATATGATGTCGGCATTGAGCTGTGTAACTTGTGGCAACACACTTCTGTTCAAGTGTTGGGTCCCTCTTTCTCTTCGTGTTTCTCCATTTTCTTGACATCGAAAGAAGCAGCTGCTTGATGAGGAATACTCCTGGTCGTCAAGCAATTACAGTGAAGTGACATCAAATTCCTTCCACGTCTTCGTGTGTATGACTTGGAGGAGATTTTGCAGTTGGTTCCATGTATTTGATGCATTTGTCCTTCACGATGATAGAGGTTTGGATAGTATTGTCTAATGATCCTTGTCGATAACACACACTCCTGCCACTCAGTGTTGGTTGTGAAGGGAGTGAATTTTGAAGGAAGTGGATAGGATGCAACATGCGGTCCTGATTTGACCTGTCACTTATCAAACATTTTCAGTGTAACTTATCCAGGCAAGTTGGAGATTATTTCATCACATTCCTGATTTGCGACTTGTCGATGGTGGATGGTTTCCACGTCTAATCTGTCTATCCCTTCAAGAACATTGTACCTTCAAGGAATGTTGTTTATTCTACTAATCTCCAGAGAAAACACGCCCACTCTCCTCAATTGTTAATTTAAAGGACCGCAATCAGTTTAGTGAAAATTCCTGTACTACGTCTGAAGTAAATAGGCCAGAGGACCAGAAGTGCACACAATACTCCAGGTGAGATCTCATCTCTATGAAGAAAACTCAAAAGCTAACGTACGACTTTCCTTCTGAATTGTTTTTTGCACCTACATGTTAATGTTTAGGAATATCTTGGTCCTTCTGTACTTCAATATTTCCAACTTTTATCATTTACGAATGGTAAAAGAGCTGGTCAGGTAAGATCTGTTTCGCTGACACTTACTGAATGGTATGGTTATCCAGAACAGCTGCATCTGACATGGGGATTGTGAGCAATACCGACAGGAACAGGTAGAGTTTCCTCATTTTCAGATTTGTTAGCATCCTTGAACCGTACTGCAGGGAACACACAGGAAAAATGGAAATGAAAAAAACAACTTGTTCAATTCATAACTACATTGGCAAGACAGTCAAAAAGGGACACACATGTCAGTAAACAGAAAATTATTCTATATCGTCTTGATGGTGCTAGCCCATTAATTAAGCAGAAATTCTACTTATCTCCCATGGGCACGATCTTCAGGTGAAGATTGGAGTTTCTTCCAGGAGTTATACGGTCGAGCTACACTTTCAGAATAGGTGCAATAGGCCCACGGCTCTCTTGAAGGGAGTTAGAGGAGATGTGTACTCAGACGCGAAATACAACAGGACCTTGAAAATTTCCACTAAATGTGCACTTACACAGTACCTTTAATAGGTTGATACGTTCCACATGATATTTCACAGGTTCCCAACATTACAACATTACGTACTGATCACAAACTGACACTGGTGTAGATCCAGTTATTCATAACACATATAAGCAACTTGCTGGGTGAATCAAACGTAAAGTACCCAGGTTTGATGATTATTCAAACCTGTGCATCATTGTGACCGATTTACAGAAGGTCATGAGGATTTGGAATGATATGAAAAGTTAAGTAAATTGTTAAAGCCATTGAATGGGGCAAATATGAAATTGTCCATGTCAGTAGAAAGTAAGGGACAAAATTGCAGAGTATTATTGAAATATTGACTAAATGGAGCAATATTGGCACAGATTCATAGAGAGGTACAGCACGGAAACAGACCGTTCAGTCCAACCCGTCCATGCCGAACTGATATGCCAACCCAAATCTCTTCCAACCTGCCAGCACCCGGCGATAACCATCCAAGCCCCTCCAATGCATGGACATATCCAGATGCTTTTTAAATGTTGTAATTGTACTAGGTTTCTCCACTTCCTCTGGCAGCTTATTCCATACACATAGCACCTCTGCGTGACAAAAGTTGCCCTTGAGGTCTCTTTTATATCCTTCCCACTCGTACCCCAAAACTTGATAAGGAGAGGAAGGATAGGCTGGGATATTTGTTCACTGCAGCACAGGAGGTTGAGGGGTGACATTATAAAATCAGGAAGAACGTAGATGAGGTGAATAGCAAAGGTCTTTTCCTCGGGTGTGGGAGTTCAAAACTAGAGGGCAAAGTGTTCAGGTGAGAGGAGAGCGATTCAAAAGGGACCTGAGGGCAACATTTTTACACAGAGAGTGGTTCATGTGTGGATTGAACAACCAGAGGAAGAGGGAGCTTCAGGTACAGTTACAAGATTGAAATGACCTGTGGACAGATGCATGAATAGGAAAGGTTCAGTGGGATATGGACCAAAGGCATCGAAATGGAACTAGTTTCGTTTGGGAAACATGATGGACATGGACAGGCTGCACCAAAGGTTGCATCTCAAGCGATCATGTGACAAGTTCTTACAGACAGTGAAAGTAAAATGCCACGACGATCCCTGACACCGCACCGCTAACCACGCCATCGCTACGCATGGTCAGTGTGGGGAGTGAACCCGCGACCTTGGCGCTATTAGTACCATGCTCTAACCAGCTGAGCTAACCGACCACCGCTGCCGTCGTCTCGTAAGCAAATGCCTATATTGCCAGAGCTCAAAACCACGGCGGCTGTTCATTTTCTGCTTCATATCGATCGCACGAAAGTCTGAAGTATTTCCTTTCGTTGCAAAGCTTTTCAAGAAAAAAAGCATTTACTTTTCAGAACGCCCATATTCGAGTTAACCATTTGCTCTGATCTCCAAAATTAAACACAATGTCCGGAAGCATGCAATTTCAATCGCAATGCCAACAGCTCAGCGGCAGCTTGTCATGTTGACAAACATCGTCTGGAGAAACGTACTTTCAACGGTCGCACACTGTTCTTCGGGATACTCACAGACCTTTGGAGTCAGGGTTAGGTGCTACTGATAAACTGCTAAGAACCTTATGACAAATGCATTTGAATTGTAATCTAACAGTGGGATTCTTTCTGCTCCCGAACGACGCAGTTGCTTTGGTGTCAGCAACAGCTCAGAAGTCAATTGTACGTTTTGCTCAAGGACTCATGTTGCTTGTGCAATCTTCGTTTGACAGCATATTTTGCAAGTTATCACGCCGTCCTGCAGCGTTTATCAGCGACAGATCAGCTGCTAAGATGATTGCTTCAGACAGCATGCTACATCCTACATTTGAAAATGGAAAACGTGCAAACGTTTACAGGCTGAACACGCACTCACTATTTTGACTGGCGCGTCAGAGGCTGGGAGCTGATCTGACGGAGGATTTCCAATCATGAGGGGCATGAATCGGGTAAATAGACGACTTCCTTTCGCTCAGATGGTGCATTGCAAAACGAGAGGGTATAAATCTGGGGGTGTGGGAGGGTGAGAATTCGAAAGGCAGTGAGGGCCAACGGTGCACGCAGAAGGTGGTGCGTTTTGGAATAACTTGCCAGACGATCTGGTGATGGATGGTATAATTCCAATACTTTTAAGGAATCTGGACGTGTATTTGAAAAGGAAGGGTTTCGAGAGAAATGGCTCAAGTGCATGCAATCGAGGCTGGATCAGTTGAGGACATCTGTTTGGAATGGACGAGTTCGACCGAAGACTGTGTTTTCAGTGCTGTCCATATCTAATGGCTCTATGATAGTGCAGGTGAAATGATAAAAAAGATAAATAAAATAAATGAAGTAAAATTGTCTGAAGTTGTTGAATTCAAACTACTTCAGGAAATTTTATTTTAATTATTTTATTTATCTTTTTCAGTTGTGTTTTTTTCACTGTTCTGTATTAGTGATAGTTAAGGGGTAAATGTAAGGGGAATGCTTCGGCGGGTCGGTGATAACTTGTTGGGCCGAAGGGCCTGTTTCCACACTGTAATCTAATCTATTTTACTTATCTTTTTAGTTGTGTTTTTTTCACTGTTCTGTACCTCTTATTTCTTGATTGTCTCTCTTTCTCTCGCTCCCCACTCTCTCAATACCTTTTTCCTCTCCTCTTCCCGCTTTGCTACCCTTCACTCGTTTTCCATTCTGTCTCTGCTTCACCCATCCCCCACATATTTTGTCACATAGCACTGTCTTCAGCTTGTCTCATTCACGGCCCCTAATCTCCCTTTAATCTCTCCATGCACTGTCATTATCACCTTTGCATCTGCAGCCTTGACTCACCTTCTGTCAGCCTGGTATAAATAGCTCCCTAATTCTCCCCCTTTTTTTATCTTTAACAAAGGTTCAGTTAGACTCCAAACGTCAGCTCTTTTCTCTTCGTGCAGATGGTGCCAGACCTGCTGAGATTTTCCAGCATTTTCTCTTTCAGTTTCAGATTCCAGAATCCGCAGTAATTTACTTTTATTAATGGCGCTATGATGTTGCTGGTGATATGATAACTCCAGTGTGGATGCGTAAGAGGTGAGCAAGCGTGAGGGTGAATTCCCTCTGGAAGTCGTGTGACAAGTATTAACAGAGATCCAGGAAAATAACATGAACGAAGCTTTGATTTGAATTGAAGCCTGAACTCTGGTTCTCCTCCGAGACTGTGCCTGGTCTGCTTAAACTGCATATATTTCATGTTTTGCATTTGCTTGTGGACACAATTGAGACTGATTGATTTGCTGCAGACTGCATCCACCAGTCATCACGGGTACGGCGAACAAGTCGTGCGTCTAACCCTGTCAAATGTTTTATTGTGCAGGTGAGGCTTCCTGCTTCGTGGATTCGTGGAGCACGTTGTTTGGAAATACAGCAACGCAGCTGAGATCCGGCATGGACCAGTGAGTTGATGTTCATGACAGCGATGGTCGGCTTTCGAACGAATACACATCTCAAGCGATCATGTGACAAGTTCTTGCAGACAGTGAAAGTAAAATGCCACGACGATCCCTGACACCGCACCGCTAAACACGCCATCGCTTCGCATGGTCAATGTGGGGATTGAACCCACGACCTTGGCGTTATTAGCACCACGCTCTAACCAGCTGAGCTAACGGAACAACGCTGCTTTCAATTTGAAAGCAAATGCCTATATTGCCAGAGCTCAAAACCACGGCGGCTGTTCATTTTCTGCTTCGTATCGATCGCACGATAGTGTGAAGTGTTTCCTTTCGTTGCAAAGCTTTTCAACAAAAAAAGCATTTCCTTTCCCGAACGCGCATACTCGAGTTAACCATTTGCTCTGATATCCAAAATTAAGCACAATGTCCGGACGCATGCAATTTCAATCGCAATGCCACCAGCTCAGCTGCAGCTTGTCATGTCGACAAACATCGTATGGAGAAACGTACTTTCAACGGTCGCACACTGTTCTTCTAGATACTCACAGACCTTTGGAGTCATGGTTATGTGCTGCTGATAAACTGCTACGAACCTTATGCCAAATGCATTTGAATTGTAATCTAACAGTGGGATTCTTTCTACTCCCGAAAGACGCAGTTGCGTTGGTGTCACAGCAACAGCTCAGAAGTCAATTGTACATTTTGCTCAAGGACTCATGTGGCTTGTGCAATCTTCGTTTGACAGCATATTTTGCAAGTTATCACGCCTTCCTGCAGCGTTTGTCAGCGACAGATCAGCAGATAAATAGACAAGTTCCTTTCGCTCAGATGCGGCATTGCAAAACGAGAGGGTATGAATCTGGGGGTGTGGACGGGTGAGAATTCGAAAGGCAATGAGGGGCAACGGTGCACGCAGACGGTGGTGCGTTTTGGAATAACTTGCCAGACGATCTGGTGATGGATGGTATAATTCCAGTACTTTTAAGGAATCTGGACGTGTATTTGAATAGGAAGGGTTTCGAGCGAAATGGCTCAAGTGCATGCAATCGCGGCTGGATCAGTTGAGAACATCTGTTCAGAATGGACGAGTTCGACTGAAGACTGTCTTTTCAGTGCTGTCCATATCTAATGGCTCTATGATAGTGCAGGTGAAATGATACAAAAGATGAATAAAATAAATGAAGTAAAATTGTCTGAAGTTGTTGAATTCAAACTACTTCAGGAAATTTTATTTTGGGTGGCACAGTGGTTAGCACTGCTGCCTCACAGCGTCAGAGACCCGGGTTGAGTTCCCGCCTCAGGCGACTGACTGTGTGGAGTTTGCACGTTCTCCCCGTGTCTGCGTGGGTTTCCTCCGGGTGCTCCGGTTTCCTCCCACAGTCCAAAGATGTGCAGGGTCAGGTGAATTGGCCATGCTAAATTGCCCATAGTGTTAGTTAAGGGGTAAATGTAAGGGGAATGCTTCGGCGGGTCGGTGTGGACTTGTTGGGCCGCAGGGCCTGTTTCCACACTGTAATCTAATCTATTTTACTTATCTTTTTAGTTGTGTTTTTTTCACTGTTCTGTACCTCTTATTTCTTGATTGTCTCTCTTTCTCTCGCTCCCCACTCTCTCAATACCCTTTTCCTCTCCTCTTCCCGCTTTGCTACCCTTCACTCGTTTTCCATTCTGTCTCTGCTTCACCCATCCCCCACATATTTTGTCACATAGCACTGTCTTCAGCTTGTCTCATTCACGGCTCCTAATCTCCCTTTAATCTCTCCATGCACTGTCATTATCACCTTTGCATCTGCAGCCTTGACTCACCTTCTGTCAGCCTGGTATAAATAGCTCCCTAATTCTCCCCCTTTTTTTTTATCTTTAACAAAGGTTCAGTTAGACTCCAAACGTCAGCTCTTTTCTCTCCGTGCAGATGGTGCCAGACCTGCTGAGATTTTCCAGCATTTTTTCTTTTAGTTTCAGATTCCAGAATCCGCAGTAATTTGCTTTTATTAATTGCTCTATGATGTTGCTGGAATTATGATAACTCCAGTGTCGATGCATAAGAGGTGAGCAAGCGTGAGGGTGAGTTCCCTCTGGAAGTCGTGTGACAAGTATTAACAGAGATCCAGGAAAATAACATGAACGAAGCTTTGATTTGAATTGAAGCCTGATCTCTGGTTCACCTCCGAGACTGTGCCTGGTCTGCTTAAACTGCATATATTTCATGTTTTGCATTTGATTGTGGACACAATTGAGACTGATTGATTTCCTGCAGACAACGTCCACCAGTCATCACGGGTACGGCGATCAAGTCGTGCGTCCAACCATGTCAAATGTTTTATTGCGCAGGTGAGGCTTCCTGCATCGTAGATTCGTGGAGCACGTTGTTTGGAAATACAGCAACGCAGCAGAGATCCGGCATGGACCAGCGAGTTGATGTTCATGACAGCGATGGTCGGCTTTCGAACGAAGACACATCTCAGGCGATCATGTGACAAGTTCTTGCAGACAGTGAAAGTAAAATGCCATGACGATCCCTGACACCGCACCGCTAACCACGCCATCGCTTCACATGGTCAGTGTGGGGATTGAACCCACGACCTTGGCGTTATTAGCACCACGCTCTAACC
This sequence comes from Chiloscyllium punctatum, assembly GCF_047496795.1. Taxonomy (NCBI): domain Eukaryota; kingdom Metazoa; phylum Chordata; class Chondrichthyes; order Orectolobiformes; family Hemiscylliidae; genus Chiloscyllium; species Chiloscyllium punctatum. Next base: position 14,541,352 of record NC_092781.1, on the reverse strand, counting down.
AGCTGAGCTAACCGACCGACGCTGCTTTCTGCTCGAAAGCAAATGCCTATATTGCCAGAGCTCAAAACCACGGCGGCTGTTCATTTTCTGCTTCATATCGATCGCACGATCGTCTGAAGTGTTTCCTTTCGTTGCAAAGCTTTTCAACAAAAATAGCATTTCCTTTCCCGAACGCGCATACTCGAGTTAACCATTTGCTCTGATATCCAAAATTAAGCACAATGTCCAGATGCATGCAATTTCAATCGCAATGCCAACAGCTCAGCTGCAGCTTGTCATGTTAGGAAACATCGTCTGGAGAAACGTACTTTCAACGGTCGCACACTGTTCTTCTAGATACTCACAGACCTTTGGAGTCAGGGTTAGCTGCTGCTGATAAACTGCTACGAACCTTATGACAAATGCATTTGAATTGTAATCTAACAGTGGGATTCTTTCTGCTCCCGAACGACGCAGTTGCTTTGGTGTCAGCAACAGCTCAGAAGTCAATTGTACGTTTTGCTCAAGGACTCATGTTGCTTGTGCAATCTTCGTTTGACAGCATATTTTGCAAGTTATCACGCCTTCCTGCAGCGTTTGTCAGCGACAGATCAGCAGATAAATAGACAAGTTATTTTCGCTCAGATGGGGCAGTGCAAAACGAGAGGGTATAAATCTGGGGGTTTGGGCGGGTGAGAATTCGAAAGGCAGTGAGGGGCAACGGTGCACGCAGAAGGTGGTGCGTTTTGGAATAACTTGCCAGACGATCTGGTGCTGGATGGTATAATTCCAATACTTTTAAGGAATCTGGACGTGTATTTGAAAAGGAAGGGTTTCGAGAGAAATGGCTCAAGTGCATGCAATCGCGGCTGGATCAGTTGAGGATATCTGTTCGGAATGGACGAGTTCGACCGAAGACTGTGTTTTCAGTGCTGTCCATATCTAATGGCTCTATGATAGTGCAGGTGAAATGATACAAAAGGTAAATAAAATAAATGAAGTAAAATTGTCTGAAGTTGTTGAATTCAAACTACTTCAGGAAATTTTATTTCAATTATTTTATTTATCTTTCTCAGTTGTGTTTTTTTCACTGTTCTGTACCTCTTATTTCTTGATTGTCTCTCTTTCTCTCTCTCCCCACTCTCTCAATACCTTTTTCCTCCCCTCTTCCCGCTTTGCTACCATTCTCCCCTGTTTTCCATTTTGTCTCTGCTTGTCTATGCTTCACCCATCTGCAATCCATGCTCCATGTGTGGTTTAGTTTCCCCTGAATGTTTAATTGAATTTCGAACTCTTTCACCGTTGGTATAGAACGTAAACGTTATTGCAATCTAGCCAGTTGCATATCCCAGTAATAGGATGTGGCAGGATAAAAGGGGTAAAATAGTCTCTCCTTGAAGTAAGAACATAACAAACTACTTAATCTTCTGCAAATAATTAATGAGGGTTTTCTAAAAACAAATTATACGTTAATATAACATTCTTCTTTTGTCTGTTTTATGACGTGACCTATGCAAATGAGGACAAGGCTTATCATGGTTTCCCATAGTACAACTGAAACCAAATTTACACATAACACCTTGACAAGGTACAGACCATCTGGAGTATTTCTGCAAATGAATTGTTCCATTTTTTTGATGCAGTTGGCCAGTATGACTATCACCTTGGGTAATGTTCCATTCATTGAAGGATTCAATTTCTCGGCACACAAGAATGTCATCCTGACATGGGTGGCATACAGTCTCTTGTTGTCCAGAATCACACGTACAGCTGGCCTCCTCTTGTATAATAATACCGATCAAGACAAGTCCATACAAAAGTATGAAAATAACTCTAATCCTGGTAGTTATTTCTGTGGCAAGTTAAAATATCCAAAGCAAACAGAAAGTTGCAATTCGGAACGGCAATTGTGACGTATTGACCTGTTTCTGACTTCTTATCGACATTTTAAAAATTCGTTACAGTCTAAATATCTTTATTATTTTGTTATCAACTCTGATTTTCTTCATCAAATCTGCCATCTCTCGCTCCTCCTCCCCCTTATATAGATCTCCAATAACCTTACAATCATGGATGTAAATGTTTGGCAGAAGATTTGCAGCTCGGGTGCTCGTTGATGTGGTTCTGTTTGCTGAGCTGGGAATTTGTGTTGCAGACGTTTTGTCCCCTGTATAGGTGACATCATCAGTGCTTGGGAGCCTCCTGTGAAGCGCTTCTGTGATGTTCCCTCCGGCATTTATAGTGATCACTATAACTCACTATAAATGACGGAGGAAACATCACAGAAGCGCGTCGTAGGAGGCTCCCAAACACTGAGGATGTCACCTAGACAGGGGATGAAACGTCTGCAACACAAATTCACTGATCGGCGAACAGAACCACAACATGGATGTAAATCCATGCAGATCTCCCTGCTACCTTCACAGCAGTAGGAGTAGTGAGGTGCAATTGACATGGTCCTTCCCATCAGTGTCGAAGGCCACGGCGCGTCCAACTTTTAAGAACGACATAAGACTGGCTTAATATTGTGAAGTCCTTCAAGAGAGGAGAGTTTTTCCTAAGCTGCACGAAAGTTAGAATGAATTCTTCGCAAACGTTTCGTCAGGCAAAGTACATGAGAAGTCATATCATCCGTCATATAATGAAGGTGTACAGAGGCAATGATACCATTCCAGAGGGTATGAAAAATTAAACCATAAGTTATTGCGGAGGGCGGAACAACAAATCTTTCCCACTGGTTTGCAGCGAAGGTGAAATAGTGCAAGTGGTAATAGTTTAACCCAGGAGAGTCCAGTTTCTGAAGTTAATTTTGCAAGGTTAATTTTCAAAGGTTGGTTACAGAGTTCCACAAGGTCCGCAGCCTGTGGGTGATACGCACAATGAAGTTGACATCTGATGGCAATAAGAGAGCACATTTCCTCATTTGTATCACCAATAAAATGAGGCCCGTTATCTGAAGACAGGCAAAGAGGAATTCCAAAACGGAGAATAATTTCCTTCAGTAGGATACTTACAACAGGTTTAGCAGTAGCGTTTGAAGTAATATAAGGCTCAACCAAATTAGAGAAAACATCAACAATAACTAAAACATACTGATAATATTGACATTTTTCTAATTCAAAAAGTCTAATTGAAGATTCTGAAAAAGTTCCCTTAGGGAGGGATGTTGACCCGCAGGGCAAGGAATACCTGTTCCTGACGTATAGGGCATCCATCACTTACTTGATAAGCCATCTGCTGGAGGCAAGAATGCCACCAGGTATTCAAAAGCAGATCAGACGTTGAGTCTCATTATGAATACACTCAACAACCCATAAAGCCAGTTCATTTGACATACAAATCTGTCCAGCTGGAGTGGTCCATAGTTTAGTAACAGGATTACAATAACAGCCAGATTTAGAACGCAACTGCCTTTCAGATTCAGAGGCGTCCCTCTGCAATATAAATACATCTTGAATGGTTGGCATTAGTTTATCCGAGGCAGACTTAGTATTGACAGAACGTTCAGAATGACTCATCATTTTAGGCACAATCATTCGGCGTTTACAAGCTGCTCGTTTTGCAGCCATGTCAGCGACATGGCCTTTTCCATAAGCAGTACACTTTATCACAGATACCCGCTTTGGAAGCAAGAGCGCAGTTAGCAGGTCTGATACTAATTTTGGTTGAGAGATGGGAGTACCAGCTGATCATTAAAATTGCCCTGCTACTCCACAATTGCCCAACATCATGTACAACACCAAAACCAAACCGCAAACCAGTATAAGTGTTAGTGCGGAGTCCTGTTCCGATAATACAAGCACGAACGCAAAAGGGTCGGCTTGCTGAACTGAAAAAGGGCGATCAAAGGCAGCTAATTCAAAGATAGAGCCACAGTCATCAACTATAGTGTAACCTGAAAGACAAGTTCCAGTACGGTTGATAAATGAACTTCCATCAGTGAATATATTAATATCAGGAATGGAGATTGGCATATCAGAAAGATCCGGCTGAACTTGGACATCCTCGTTAATGAGGAGAAAACAATCATGTTATGAAGTTATCGTTGCTGAAGGAGGATGAGCTGGAAAATTCGATCGATTGATGGTAGTGCAATTCTCAAAAGTCAATCGAGGGTCATTTGAAAGGTAAATCTCACAAGGATTTTATCGAGCTGCTGTCAAGTGCTGAGTTTGCAAATTTCCTAAAAGTGTAAATACTGAATGTGTACTGTAAAGGACGATGTCTTGTTGCAGTGTAAAGTTCTCTGCCGACATCAAATTGAGGTAAATGGCATTTAAATTCTGAGTACAACGGGAATGTCCTAAAACAGCAGGGTCATGTTTAGTAGAGAAACAAGCAACTGGGCGATGTTTGTCTCCTTGTTGTTGAGTAAGCACTGAAAAAGCGCAGTCATCTAAAATAGTACAAGAAAATTGAAAAGGCCTATCATCAAGAGGTCTTCCAAGAGCTGGAGCTTTTGACAAAGTTTGTTTCGGTTCATTAAAAGCGTGCATTACTTCTGAGTAAAGTATAAATTTACCCTCGTTGGAGATATATGCGGTTAATTTCTTAATGAGGAGAGCTGGGTTGGGAATCTATTGTCTACAAAGTTGACCATGCCCAGCTATTGGCGCATTTGCCTCGCAGGAGTTGGAGCTGGGAAGTTGACAAGAGGACTGATGCGGCTCTGTTCCTGGGTGGATGAAGCAGCTGATTCAATAAAACCCAAAAACCTGACTTGACGTAGTGCGATGGAAACTTTCTTTGATAAGACGACACAACCAAATTGCTTCAAGTAATTCAGAAGAAGGACAACATCAGATCGATTTGATTCTTCATCAACGCTGTCTTCAAGGACTTCGTCCACATATTGAACTAATGTAGACCCACTTGCTAAGTTTAGACATTTCAATTGTTTCTGTACGATCTGAGAAAAGTGTTGGAGAATGAAGGAAACCCTGTGGTGGTCGAGTCCACCGTTAGCTGTTGTCCATTAAAGGTGAAGGCAAATAAGTTCTGGCTGTTCTTTTGAAGTGTTAATGAGAAAAATACACGCTGAAGTCAACAACAGCAAAACATTTAGCATCCGCAGGGATAGTTGGTAAAATATGAGCTGGGTTTGGAACTAAGGCATGGAATGGCTGAACAGTGGCATTGATATCTCTCAAATCTTGAACCATGCTGTATTGATTTGGTTTTCCAGGTTTTTGGACAGCAATATTTGGAGTGTTACAAGGTGATTGGAATGGGACTAAGATGTCTTGATGGTGAAAGCTTTCTGGCAAACAAGTAATACAATGAATAGCTTGCTCTTTCGGTGGATACTGGCGAATAGATGGCAAAAAATTGGTTTTAAAGCGACGGAAATAGATTCACAGTCTGTAAGTCCATTATGAGTCAATGTCTCAGACCATACATTCGGATTGACGAAGTCAAAGCTGTCCCAACTCTCATGATGCTGAAGTGTAGCATTGCAGGAGGTAGGAGCTGTGTAATTTTGAACAGTCATAGCATTTTGTATCATCTGCAACACGTAACAATTTGAGTCAACTTGATAATTGCACAGGGAACCATAGGGCCAAGTTGTTTAGCATGGTGCGGTGGGTTAACTTTTCCAATATTATGAGGTGCTGATAAGTCCCCTGGCGTCCATGGATGAGGATGTATTTTAACGAAATCTGCATCTCCTTCTGGATCAGTGACATGGGCCAGTCCATGTGAACAGTCCATTTGATTCTCATTGAATCTGTGAAAAAAATTTCAAGAGTTTTATCCTGGCCTGCTCGATAATAAGCAAGAGTAATGTGATCGGCAAATTTATGAGGATCAATATCATGTTGCCACCATTGCAGTTAGTGGATACAGAAAACTGACATTCGGATGAGTCACTATCAAGCTGGACACCATCAGGGGAATATGTAAGATTAACGTGAAAATCACAAAGCAAGTCTCGTTCCATCAAGTTGCAACATATTTTCTTTAAAATCACAAAATGATGAAACAGGGAATAACCTCAAAAGTAAACAGGAACTGGTTCACAAATTGGATATTCTTTGCTCTCCCATTGCAGACCAGACAAACTCTTCATTCGTTTTGTAATTGGCACGTCCATGACAGATTTTACAGAAGACATTGAAGCTCCTGTGTCAATTTGAAAACGATACCACCTGTTGGTTACTTTAAGTCGGACTGTGGGTTCATGCTTGAAAGAGAGGACACGTAAAGGACAATTATGTAGCCGTTGAAAAAAAGGATTATTCTGAGAAAAATTGGTAAATTGTCTTCTTTGTTCTTTCTTTAATACCTTTTTAGGGCAAACAGCACCCCAATCGGAGAGCAGCATTGGATCGGGCAGTAACGGACCTAATGATATCGCCTCTTACAATTAAAACAGCCAATAGGCATATTTCTGGATTGAGGGTAATGTGCCCTTTGATAACGCCCGCGATTATTGTTTTGGTAGTTACAAAACCTGGATTAATACGCAGGCATGTTTGATCGGAATAATTCCTTCTCGAAAAATAAATCCCGATTTCACACGGACTTGAGGCTTTTCTTCATTTTGATGTTTTCATAAAACGCTAATAGAACGATGGATTTGATTAGGAGTGGCTTTAACCCAATTCAAGTTATTTTTCTTGACCGTTGTGTTAACAGAAGACAGCAAACCGTTCAATAAAACAAAGGTAAACTGTGTATTAACAGCATTAAAATTTCGGTCTTGATCTCCAGAATAAGATTCATACCATTCACTAAAACGTTCCAAAAAATCCTCAGCCATCTGTTTATATTTCGGTCGATGTTCCAGAACATGAGCAAAGTCAATAGTTTTTTTGCCAATACATCAGATGCATCAGCTAAAATGAAATCTTGTCTTTGTTGCTCCTGAATTATAGCATTAGCAAAATCAGTAAAATTGTTATGATTAATGTGTCCAATACAACGTGCATATTCAGAGTGAGTAAAAAATTTCTGTAAAAGAGACCAAAGATTCTTTGCATTACCATCATAAAAAGTATTTATAGTATTTAAGAAATCAGCAAAAGGCTGAGGTGCCTTGTGAGGTTCCGGTGCATTACTAATGACAGATATAATTTCATGGGGCTTCCATGGGCAATAAATGTGGAGAGTGGCGTTAGGAGCAGCAGCTTCTGGGTTCGGTAGTTCCGTTACAGGGAACATGCTTAATGTGGGTGTCTCATCTTCAGAAGAGGAATTTGAAAAATTTTCTGATTGTTGCACATGACGCTTAGTATGAGATCTATTCTGTTATTTTTTAATCTGAGTATTATAAGGAATGTGATCTCCATTCTGAAAAGGATTAGGAGGATCAAGGGTCTTTGTACCTTCAGTAGTGCATGCTTCGGATCGGGGTATAACGGCTGAACTTACAACAGTTTGAGATTTCGAAGTACAAGGATCATTTACAGGCCTGAACTGGGAAGACAGAGAAATGGGCTCTGGGGGAAGTGACGGGAATTTGAGAATTAAGTGAAACAGTTGGACATTCCAAAGACTGATTAGCCTGTTTTCAATGGGAGCCGCACAAAAACACACTCATCGATATCTGAATGATCATTGTCTTCCTCGTTAAAACGAAAGCCAACCATCGAACTGCGCAGTTCTGTTTGTTTACCAGTCACTTGCAACTTCTCATTTTGTTTCTGCAATTGTTTTGCTCAAGCACCTTTACTTTAAACAACCTCAACAGATTTCATAGCACCATTTGCAGTCAATTCAATCCCCAATTTGAAGGTCGTATCCTATCACGACCGGCAAATTGATTCTTTGTGCCTCTCATCACAAAACTGTCGCCATAATTCAATTAACTCTTTCCTTCCCGCTCCTTTGTTCTGTTGCCAAATCAATTGCTGAGCTGATTAAACCAATTGAACAGCTTTATGGCCACATAACGGCTATTCTTCATCAATCAATGTTTTGTTTATAGCTCCAGACAGTTTTGTGAAGGCCTCAGAATTTTCGGGAAATTTCTCTAATGTTGATGACAGATCATCTGTTCTGTTCCGTAATTGCCCATTTCAAAAAATTACTCCAATCAATACTTAAGTTTATTTTTAGACGAGAAATATTGCAATTTTTTTTATAAAAGTTAATTATTTATTAACTTATTATTATGTATTTTTAATTATATTAACAATAACCTATTTGAAACCTGGAGGCCTTTTGTCTTCCCTAAAAAGCATCAAACATCGGGAGCCAACTGCTTCCCTGATTACTTCAAATGTCGGGGGGCCTCTTGCCTCCTAGAAACTTCTCATATCGGGAGTCACCTTACTCACTACTGAATTGAACGTTCGGAGCCCTCTTAAATAACTGCTTATATTGGAAGTGTTCAGGGCAACAGCCTCCAAAAACTGCTGAAAATACAAGCATCCGAATTTAAAGAACCTGGAAATTTACAAGGTTCTGGAATCCGAAGTGTTCTTTTTTTAACACTGAAATTAACGAAGTTCGCGAGATCAAAGTTTTTTTTTAAACGTGGTAGTTAACGAAGTTCAAGAGATTGAATTTCTTTTAATCCGGAAATTAACAAAATTCAAGAGATCGAAGATTTTTTTTAATTCGAAAATGAATCAAGTTCTAGAGATCGAAGTTTTTTTTAAACCTGAAAAGTAACGAACTTCGATTGAACTAAGTTTCTACAAAAAACCCAGAAATTAACGAAGTTCGAGAGAACAATTTTGTTTTAAAAAAAAACGAAAATTAACATAAGTTGAGATTCCGAAGTTCTTTTCTAAAACTCGAAAATTGACGAAGTTCAAGACATCATTTTTAAAAAACCCTAAAATTAACGAGCTTCAAGAGATCGAAGTTTTTTTTAAACCCGGAAATTAACGAATTTTGAGAGATCGAAATTTTTTTAACACCGAAAAAATGAAGTTAAAACATTCCAAAATCGAAAGAAAATGAAGTTTAAGCAATCGACTTTTCTAAGATGCGAAAATGAAAGTCCGAGCCCGAAAATAAACTAAGTTTAAACAATCGAACATTTTAAAAACAAGAAAAAAAAGAGTTAGAACAGTCCAAACCCGAAAATAAGAAAAGTTTTTTTTTCCAAATCAGAAACCGTTTATCACAAACCTCCAGAGATCTTTGGAAGCCAAGAAAATTCCGGAGTTTGTTTTTGAAAGAACAGAAATTAACGAATTCAGTTTTTAACCCTCCCCTCAGAATTCAGCAATTTTCGAAGACCACTCTCCAAGTATCAAAAGACACTCAACTTCAATTAATCTCTATTAATGTTTCAAAACATTTTTTTAAAAGTCCCCCAAACCCTGTCTTACTCTGACTGATCCTTTCAGGCTGGACTGGAAAATTAACAGCAAGGGGTCACATCAAACACAATTTGAATGAGAGGAAAACTGAACACTGTCAAAATACTCACATCTGGCGGACCGAATTCCTCAACACTCAGTCGTGAATGATATTTAACTCTTACACCGCTGTTAACAATCTGTCTGAGCTAAACCGTATCAAAGCTCCAAAATGAAGATGTCGAACCCTCAATAGGGGTCTCTTGGTTCGAGATCAGCCGAAACAATCGACAAATGCGGTCTATTGCAAAAGCAAGGATCATTAGTTTATTGAATTAAGTTACTTTCATACAATTCTATCCAGCAACACAGAGATGAAAGCGACTGTGCTCTGTGGTGAAGTTGCACAATTACATTTCATTATTACGCAATACTTATGTATGTTTTAAAAATAATACAACTTTAATCACAAGAAAGACGGATCACATACAATAAGGTGACATGGTTTACAGCAATTTAATTCAATGATATTTCCTGGAAAAGGGGTCTTCATTACTAAAGAAATCAATTGAACTGTAATATGGTGATATGAATGAAGACAGGGTAATCCAATGGTATTTGTTTATGAAGGATATCTTATTTACGTTAATTTTCATGTCATGTATCACTTCAAGGTTAGTACAAATGGTCAATTAATGTGTCAGCATTCATCTTATGAAAAATCTATTTTCCCCTTATCATTGAACTGCAAGTTTATTCTGCAATCAGTAATATGTTTCACAGGCCATTTTATGGTTTTCTTTTAAATCAGGAAACATTTTTTTAATAATAGAAATCTACTTTTTTGACTAAATTCAAATTTTTAGATCCTCTACCAATGTTAGGCTTTGACACTCCCGTCTCTCCATCTGGACCTCTCACTCTCCAGTCCTTCCCTCCGTCTGCCTATTTCTCTATCTCCCTCCCTCCTGCACTGTCTGAATCTCATTCTCCTCTCCCTCTGTATGTATATCTCTGTGTCTTTCTATACTGTCACCACCGCTCTGACTCCCTGTCCCTCTCCCACTGTATAACTCTAGCTCTGTCTCTCTAACTGACTCTGACTCTCTCTCTCCCACTTGTGGACTCTCTCCTTCACACCATCTCACTCTGTCAAACTCACACTCTATCTCCCTCGGTCTGACTCTCTGTCTCTCTTTCCCTGTGTCTGACTGTCTTACTTTCCTTCTCCCCTGTCTGAATCGATCTCTTCCTCTTTCTAATATTTACTCCTTTCCTTTGTCCCTCTGACAGACATTCGCTCTCTCCTCCCTCCATCTGATTCACTCGCATACTCTACCGCTGTCTGACGTTGTCACACTGCGTAACTCTCGATCTGTATCTGTCTCTCCTTCCCTATATCTCTCTGACGGTCTCACTTCCTCTAACTCCTCTCTCCCTGTGTCCTAATCTCTCTTCCTGCACTTTCCCACTGACTTCCTCTCATTGTTTCTCAAACACACCCTCTGTCCGACGTCCTCTCCATCTCTGCCCCTCTGGCTGAGTTTTATTCTCTCGCCTTCTGACTGACTCTTTTTCATCCTCTCCCTTTGTCTGTCTCTATCTCCCTCCCTCTCCCTTTGTCCGAATCTCTGTCTCCCGCCCCCGTATGTCTGTCTCTCTCTTACTCACTCTCTCTGTCTTTCTTTCTCTCTCCTCTGCCTCTGTCTGACGTTTTTTTTTTTCTCAGTCTCTCTCTGTCTGACACTCTGTCCCTCTCTCCTCGGTCTGACACAAAGAAACTCTTTATTTTTCCTGGTGTCACTCTCCTTCTGTCTGACTCATTATCTCTCTCTCTCTCGCACTCCGATATATATATCCTCTGTCTCACTTTCTCTCTCTCGCTCCCCAGATGCCTGATCGTCTATCTCGCCGTCTCACTCTGTCCCTCCATTCCCCTCCCTTTGTCTGACTCTCTGTGTATCTGTCTCCCCGAACTCGCTGTGACTCTCTCTCTCCCTCTACTTTACACATTTTCTCTCTCCTTCTCCAAGTGTCTGTCTCTATCTCTCTCTCCTTCTGTCTCAATCTGAGTTTCTCTGTGGCACTTTCACTCTGCCTGACACTCTGTCTATCTCATCCCGGTTTCCGACTCTCCCATTCTCTTACCCTGTCCCTCTTTCTGACTGCCTATGTCCCTTTCCATATGTCTGATTCTCCCTGTCCCTCAGTCTCAGTCTCTCTCTCCCTCCTCTCTCTCCCTCTGACTGATTTTCTTTATCTCTACCTCTCCCTCTGTCGGATTCTCTGTCTCTGTGACCATCTGTCGGATTATCTCTCCTTCCATCTTACTCTCTCTCACCACCCATCCTCCCTTGTTGACATTCACTGTTTCTCGATCTCCCGCTGTATATCTCTGTCTGTCTCTGTTTCCATCTCCCGCTCGATGTCTCCCTCTCCTCTTCATTTTGTTGGCACTCTCCCTCATCCTCTGCCTGACTCTCTCTCTCTCTCTCTCTCTCTCTCTCTCTCTCTCTCTCTCTCTCTCTCTCTCTCTCTATATATATATATATATATATATATATATATATATATCTCCCTCTGCTTGGCACATTCTCTCAATCTCCTTCTCCGAATGTCTGGCTCTGTCTCTCTGCCTCTGTCTCTCTCACTCTCTCTGTCCCTCTCGCACTCCCTTCCTCTCCTGCTGTTTGAATCTGATTGTCTTTATCTCTCTCTCTCACACACACAGTCTCCCGTTCTGTCTGACTTCCTCTGCCTTCTCCCTGTCTCTCTCTCTCTCTGCCTCTCTCTCTGTTTGACTATCTCTCTCTCTCTTTCGCTCTTCCACTCTCTCCCTCTCTCTTGCCGCCTCTTCAGGGATCTGACACTCTCTCATCCCTCCCTGTCTCTCGCTGTCTGGCACTCACTTTCTTCTTATGTTTGTCTGATTCTCACTATCTCACCCCCTCACCCTCTGCCTCACTCACTGTTTTCCTCCTCTCTCTCTCCCTGACTCTTTCTCCCTCCCTGTCTTAGTTGGTCATTGTCCCTCTCACTCTGCCTGACACACCCTCCCACCCCTTCCTCTAACTGAATATTCCTCCCTCAATATCCCTCTGCATGTGTCTATCACACTCCCTCTATTTCCTTCTGACACACTCTCCCTCTTCTTGACCTTCTGTCATACGTTGTCTCTCTCCCTCTCCCTCTCCCTTTCTCGGACTTTCTCTTCCCCATTTATTCTCTGTCTGACACTCTTATGGTGTCTTTGTCTGCCTCTGTCTGACTCTTTCTGTCTATCTCTGCCTCTGTCTCAATCTCTGTTTCACTCTCTGATTCTGCCTGTCTCTCCCTTTCCCTATCTCTTCCCCTCTCTCTCCCCCTTATTGCCCCTCCCACTCTCTGATCGATAGATATATGAATAGGAAGGGTTTGGAGGGATACGGGCCGGATGCTGGCAAGTGGGACAAGACTGGTTGCGATATCTGATCGGGTTGGACTGAAGTCTCTGTTTCCATGCTATTCATCTCTATCACTTCGTCTTCCACAAACTATTTACAATTCTCTTTTCCTCTGGCAATCCCCCCTCTCTCTGAGTCTCTCTCCATCCCTCTCCCTCAGTCTGATGCTCAATCTCTGTCTGCCTGACATCTCTCCTCTCCCTCTGTTTTAAGCTGTCTCCATCTCCAGCTCTCTCTCACACTCTTCCCCTTTGCAATTTCTGTGCATGTATCTCTCTCTATCTGACTCTATCTGTCGCTCCCCTCTCCCTGTGTCTGACACATTCTCTCTCTCCCTCTGCCTCACTCTCTCCCGATCCCTCTCCTTCTCTCACTGTATGGCTCTCACTTTCCTCTCCTTATGTCTGTTTATCAATCTCTCATCCCACCCCCTGTCTGACTCACACTCTCTCCATCAAACCTCTCCCTGACACACTCACTCTCTCTCCCTCTGTGTTTCTCTCCCTCTCCCACTGTCTGACTCCCACTTTCCTCTGCCTCTATTTGCCTGAAATCTCTCTCTCTTTCTCCCCACCCTCAACGTCTGTCTGACTCTCTCCCTTCCTTTCCTTCTGATAGATTCTCACTCTCTCCTTAGGTATGACTCTGTTTGTCTCTCATTTTACCTCTGCCTGCCTCTATCTCCCCGCCCCTCGCACTCCATCTGTCCAACTCGGTTTGTCCCTCTTTCTCTGTCCAACTCTTCTCTCACTCTCCCTCTGTTTGAAACGCTGTCTTTCACTCTCTCCCTCTCTGACTCTATCTCCTCTCCCTCTGTCAGACTTTCTCTTCCGCTTTCCCCCTCCCTTTTTCTGACACTCTCTCCATTTCTCTCACTGCCCAATTCTTTCTCTCACCCATCCCACTGCCTGACACTCCATCTCTTCCTCTCACAATTTCTCTCTCTCCCGCCATCTCCTTCGCTGTCTCACCCTATCTCTCCTCATCCCTCTCTCCAAATTCTCTTTCTCTGTCTCTCTCTTTCTCTTTCTCTCCGACTTCCTTCCTCCCTCTCTTTCTCTCTGTAACTCTCTAACTGCATCGATCGGAATCTATCTGACTCTCTCACTCTGTCACTCTCTGTCCTCTCCCTCTGTCTGACTCTTTCTCCTGCTTTCCCTCTCTCTCTGACTCTCTATCTTTCCCTCTTCCTCTCCTTCCGTCTGAGTCTCACTTTCCTCGACCATTTACTGTCTGTGCCGTTGTCTGCCCATTACCCTCTGCCTACTCTCTCTCTTCTTCCGCTCTCTCACTGCTTAACTCTCTCTCCTTCTGACTGACTCTTCCTCTCTCTCTCTCTCTACCCCGACTGACTCTACCTCGTTTTATCACACACTGGCACTCTCTCTCCCTCTCCTCTGCCAGACTCTTCACCCCTCTCTCTCAGACTCACTCAGCCTGTAACACTCCATCTGTCTGACGCTCTCCCTCTCCCTCAGTCTGAAACTCTCTCGCCGTCTCACTCTATCAGAAATCCTCTTGCCTTCTCTGACTCTTTGTCTCGCCACCTCCATCTGTCTGCCTCTCTCTCCCTCTCAATCTGGCATACTCTCTCTTTTTTTTCCCCTCCTATTGCTCAACTCCCCCTTTCACTCCCTCCCTCTCCCTTTTTCTCTTCCTCTTTCACTCACCTCCTCCATCAGATTCGTTGTCTCCACCTCTCCCTTTATCTGACACTCTCTCTCTGTCTCGCCCTCTCTCTCTCGCCCTCTCTCTCTCTTTCCACCGTACCCGCCCGTCTGGCTCTCTACTCTGTCTTTGCACACCCCGTCTGACACTCTCTTTCCCTCTGTCTCCCCCTCTGTCTGACGCTCTGTTGTCTCTTTCTCTCCTTCTGTCAGAAACTCTCTCCCTCCCTCTCCCTGATTGTCTCTCTCTCTAATGCCCTTGGTCCGACTCTCTCTCCCTCATCGTCTGCCTGACTGTCTCCGTCTCTCGGTTCCCCCTCCCTCTGTCTGAATTCCGTCTCTCCATCTCGTTGTCTGTCTCTCTCTGTCTCTCCATCCATCTTCCATCTGTCTGACGCTCTGTCCCTTACTCTCCCGCTCTGACTCTGCCACACCTACTCTTCCACTTTCTGACTCTCTCCCCCTCGGTCTCAAACTCTCTCTATCTCTCTGTGACTGCCTCTCCCTCTCGTTTCATCTGACTCACCCTCTTCCTACCAGCTGTCGGATTCTCTCTTTCTACCCCCTTCCGTCTGAATCTCTCACCAGTCCCTCCCGATGTCCGATATCTCTCTCTCTATCCGTCAGGCTCTCTCTATCCCATTCCTTCCTCCTGGCTCTCTCGCTCTCCCACATTCTGACTCTTTCTATCCGTCTCCCTCTCGCTCCGTCTGACTCTCAATGTCGTATTTCTCTGTCTGTCTCCCTCTTTCTCCCCATCCTATATCTGATTCTTTCTCTTCCCCGTCCCTTTGTCTCACTCTCCCTCTCATCCTTTCTTCACCTGACTCACTCTCCCACTCCCTCTGTCTGACTCGCTCTCCTTCTCCCTGTCTGTCGTTGCATCCCTCTCCCTCTGTCTGTCTCTCTCACCTCCGTCTTTCGACGGTCTCTCTTCATTTGTTTTATTCTCTCTCATTCTCCCTTTCCCTCTGCCTGACTCACAGTCCACCTCTCCCTGTCAATCTGTCTGACATTCAACCCGTCTCTCCCTTTCCCTCTGTCTGACGTGCTCTCACTGTCTCCCTCTGGCTGACGTTCTCACATCTTCTCCCGCTGTCCTAATCTCTACTTATCCTGTCCATCTGTCTGATTCTGTCTTCCCTCCCTCTGTCTGACTCTCCCTCTCCCTCTGTCCGACTGTCTTTCTTTCCCTTTACCTCTGTCTGAATATGTCTCTTCTCCCTCTCCCCTTCTCTCTGCCTAAGTATATACCTCTCCCTTTACCTCTGTCTGGCTCTCCTTCCAACTCTCTCCAAATTCTCTCTCTCTCTCTCCGAATCTCTCTCTCACCCTGACACTACTGTCTGACTCTTTCTCTGTATCACTCCCGTCTGACACACACACACTCACTCCCCTCCCCCTATGATTGAATCCGTCTCGCTCTCCCTTGTATCACTCTCTTTCTCTCTCTGTTCCTCAGTCCCCATTGTCTCTGACGTAGTATCTCCGATTCCCTCGCCCTCTGCCTGCTTATCGAATTCTCTCTCTTCAACTCTCCATTTTCCTTTGCCTGACTCTGCCTCACTATGTCTCTCGTGCCTTCTGCCTGACATACTCTCTGCGTCAGCCCCTCACCCATTGACTGTCTGACACTCCCTCTCCCTCTCTCTCTGACTCTCTCCCTTTTCAGCTCTTTGTATTAGTCAATCTCCCTGTCTATTTGTCTAAACCTCTCACTCCCTAAGTCTGTCTGACTCGCTCTATCCTTTTCACTCTGCATTTACCTGACTCTCTCTCTGTCTCCCTCTAACTCTGCCCGGCTCTCTCTGTCTCCCTCTCCCTCTGACGCTCTGTCCGTCTCTCCATCTCTCGGTTGGACTCTTTCTCTCATTCTCGCCATCGCATTCTCTCCCTGTGTCTTAAACTCTCTCTCCCTGCTCCCTCTGTCCGACTCTCTTTCTTTCCACTCTCTGTCTGTGACGCTCTCTCGCCCTTTCCATCTCTCTATCTCTCTCTCCCCCCTCAATCTGTCTGACTCTTCCTCTCCCTCTCCCTGTGTGTGCCGCTCTCTCTCCCTCTTTCGCTCGCTGACTCTCTCTCAACGCCCCCCCCCCCACCCCGGCCAATGTCTGAGTCTTCCACTTTCCCTCTCCCTATACCTGACTCTGTCTCTTCCTCTTTCTATCTTCCTCTGTCTGACTCTCTAACTCTCCCTTCCCCTTCTCTGGGTCTAACTCTCTCACTGTCCCTCTCCAACTGCCTGTCTCTCTGTCAGAATCTTTCTCACAATCCCTTCCCCGCATTTCCCTCTCACCCTTACACTCTGTCTGATTCTCTCCCCTCTTTACATTTCCCTTTGTCTTATTGTCCTTCACTCTCTATATCTACCCCTCTCTGTGCCTAACTCTCTCCCTCTCCACCTGCCTGCCTCACTGCCAGAATCTTTCACGCAATCACTTCCCCGAATTTCTCTCTCTCCCTCTCCCTCTGTCTGAATCTCTCTCTGCCTCTCTTCTGACTCCCTATTTCCCTCTCCCTGTCGGATTCTGTCAATCTCCGTCTCTGTATGTGTGACACCGTCTCCCTCACACTCTGACTGACTCTGCCGTCCTCACTCCCTCTATCTGATGCTGTCTCCTCATCTCCGTCTGTCTGACTCTCCCAATAAATGCAGGTATCTCTTTCCTTCTCCCTTACAGACCCACTCTCTGTCTCCCTCTCCATGCTTGATTCTCTCTCCCTCCCTCTCCATCTTGTTTGATCTCTCTCTCTGCCTCACTCCCTTTATCTGATGGTTGCTTTTTCTCGCACTCTCTGTCTTGGTACATACCTGTCATTCTCTCTCTCTCCTGTCACAATCTCTTTCTATCTCACTCTAGAACTTTCCCTCTCTCTCTACACCTGTCCCACAATCTCCCTCTGCCGCCTTCTCACTCTATCTCCAACTGCCTCGCACTCACTGCCTTTGAAGCTCACACCCTCTCTCTGCAACCCCACCTTCTCGTTTTCTACATATATCCAACTCTATCTCACCAAACAGCTCCAAATCTGTTCCTCTCTCGTCCGCTCCCCACTCTCTTTCTATCTATCTATGATACTCGCACCCTCCTCTCTACATCCCTCCCACTCTCTCTGTATATGCTGATCACTCTCTCTACCTCCCGCCAACTCTTCCCCTCGCCACTCTCGCGCATTGTCTCTCTTACCCTCCCCTCATCAACCTCTCTCTCTCACTTTCAAACCAACCAACGTATTTTCTCTCAACACCCATCT
The DNA here is from genome assembly GCF_047496795.1 of Chiloscyllium punctatum. NCBI lineage: Eukaryota > Metazoa > Chordata > Chondrichthyes > Orectolobiformes > Hemiscylliidae > Chiloscyllium > Chiloscyllium punctatum. The sequence continues at coordinate 14,523,751 of NC_092781.1, read as the reverse complement.
TCCTCTGTCACTCCATCCACATCCCTTTTCATCTCTCTCTGTATCCTCCTCGCACTCTCTCTTTTCCCTGTCACTGTCTCTCTCTGTATTCTCCTTTCCTCCCTCTCCATCCCTTACTCTCTCTCTCGCTCTACCTACCATCCACTGTTTGTCTCTATATACCTGGTCCACCCTCCCTCGGCGCCCCTACCCTCTCCCTCTCTCTCTCACGCCGACTTCTACGTATTTGTGTCTCCCCTCCCACTATTTCTCCCTCTCTGAACGACTTACAAATCGCACATACTCTCGACACCTCTCCTCTCCAAGTCAGCCTCTCTCTGTTCCAAATCCCTCTCTCTGACCCTCTGCCTCTCTCTCTCTCCATCTCTCCCCCACTCTGCCTGTCTGCCTGCCTTCCACTGTGTTTCTCTGCCTCGCCGATACCTCGTCCACGATCTCCCTCTCTAGTCCCTCCATTATCTCCCTCGCTACCACCACCACTTCCTTGCTCTCTCTGTAAGCATCTCTCGCACTCTTTCAACCCCCTCCTCTACCTCCAGCTCCATCTCTGTTTCACTCTCCTCCTTCCTCCAACTCTGTCTGTCTCTGCAACCCTCCCATTCTCCCTGTCTCTACATCCCTCCCGCGCTCTCAAATTCCACACACCCCACAATCTCTTCCTCCCACGAACATCCTTGTCACTCTCTCTCTCTGTAACAGTCCCATGCTCTCTTTCTCGACACTCCCATCTCTCTGCCTGCCCTCTCCCACAATCACTCGCTACCCCCTCCCTGTCTCTCTCTCTCTCCCTCTCTCTGTCTCTGTCTCGAAACACCGACTCCATCTCTCTCTCTCTCTCTCACCTCCCTCTCACACACGGCCTCTCCATACCCTGCCCAGCATCTCGAGCACGCTCTCAGTCTCTCTCCCTGGTCCCTCACTCTCTTTCTATCTCTCTCTCTCGCTACCACCCCATGACCAGGCATGCTCAACCTCTCTCTATCCCCCCTCCCAATCTTCCTCCCTATCCAACTCCAACTCACTCTATTCGCCTGGCCCACTGTTTCTTCCTCTCTCGCGAATGCTCACCCCATCCTCTCTCCAACCCCGCACTCACACTACCCGCCTGCCTATCTCTCTCGATCGTCAGTCCTCCCTATCTCTGTCATCACTCCTTGCCACCTCAGATACGCTCTCTTTCTTTCGCGCCGTCCCTCACTCTCCATCTCTCCCGACCACAAACATACGCTCGTTTCAATCCCCTACTCTCGCTCTGGACCGCTCCGCCAGTCTTGCTCTTCCTCTATCTCTATGCCCTCCTCACCCTGTCTCTCTCATCACCCCTCCAATACATTCACACTATTCCCAGCAAGCTCTGATTCTCTTTCTCTCTTTCTAACCCTCTCTCAATCTCTCACTCTAAGACACTCCTACTCTCTGTGATCTTGTTCCACTCGCTCACTCTCCGTAATCTCCTCGCATTCTCACCGCACACCTCTCACTCTCTCTCTGTGTACCCACTTTCCACTCTCAATATCTTCACCCCACCACTGTCTCTCGACAGCCCGCTCCTGCTGCCTCTCCCTCTATTTCACTCCCTGAACTTCACTCTATCCCACTCCCCCACGCTTCCTCTCTCTCCACCCCCACTCTGTCTGTTCCTCGTCAACCTCCCAATTTCGCTTTCTCTCTCTCAACACCCCTACCTCTCTGTGTCTCTCCGTCCCCCTTTCAACTATCTCTCTACCGGCCTCCCACTCTCTTTCGTTCTGTCCAACACCTTCCCCAATCTTTCTCTCTATTCTCCATTACCACTCTCCTCTTCCTACCACCATTGCTCTTTCTCCCACTCTCTTTGTAACCCTCCTTTTCTCGACACACCTTCATTTCTGTATCTCATTTTTGCCGAAATCCAACTGTCTCTCTCTATCCCCTGCCTCTCTATCTCTCTCGACACCCCATAACTCTCCCTCATTCTCTCTCATCTCCTCCAACACTCTGTCTGTGCATCCCTCACTCTCTATATCTTCCTCACAGTCTTTCTCTATCCCGTCCCATTCTCTCTCTATCTACTCTGCCCTGACTCCCTCTCAGGCTACCCTTTTCCTTTGCTCTCTGTAACACTCGCACTCATCGAATATAGAACATACAACGTTACTGCGTAGCACAGGCACTTCAGCCCTCGATGTTGCGCAGACCTATCAAAATTATCTGATGCCCATCTAAGCTACACAATCCGATAACTTACAATATGCATGCCCAATGTCCATTAAAATTCATTTAACGTCGGTGAGTCTGCAATTTCTGCAGGAAGGCCGTTCCACGCCCCTACTACTCACTGAGTAAAGAATCTACCCCTAATATCTGTTCTACATATATCAGCCGTCGATTTAAAGCGATGTCTCGTCGTGTTAGCCTTTACCATTGGATGAAAATGGCTGTGATTGTCCAGCCAGTTGAACGCTCTGAGTACCTTATGTGTCTCGATTAAATCCTTTCAATTTTGGTTTCTCCAACGAAGAAAGCCTCAGACGTTCCTCAGATGTTGCCAAACCAGACAACATCCTAGTAAATCGCCTCTGCACTATTTCCAAACCCTCCACATCCTTCCTCTAATGCGGTGACCAGAACTGCATTCAATACTGCAAGCGCAAACTTAACAGTGTCTTGGACAGCTGAAGCATAACCTCCTGGCTCCGAAAGTAAGTCGCTCTACAAAGAAACGTCAACAAAACCTATGCCTTCTTAACAACCCTACCAACACGTGAAGAAACTTTTAGTGAGTTTTACGTCTGGACACCGTGATCTCGCTGTTCTGCAAAGGATTTTACCATGAGTCCAGTACTGTGCATTCCTGTTACTCCTTCCAAAGTGAACTACCTCACACTTATCTGTTTTAAACTTTATTTGCCACTGCTGAAACAAGCTGTGCATCTTATCGGTGTTACTCTGTAACCCACGACATCCTTTAGCGCTATCCACAACTCTGCCCACCTTCACGTCATTCGCAAAGTCAATAATCCATGTTTCTCCGCACATGTCCAGATCATTTATAAAAATAACAAACAGCAGTGGCTCCCAAACAGATCCTTCCGAAACACCACTGAAAACAGAGCTCCAGGATAAACATTTCCCATCAACCACGAACCTGTACCTTATTTCAGCGAGCAAATGTCTGATCCAAACCGCTATGACATTCAATGCAAAAACACCGTATTATACGCAATAGCCTATTGCGTGGAAACTAATCAAATGCTTTACGGAAGTCCATATACACGGCTTGACCTTCATCCACCTGGTTTTTGTCACCTTCTTGAAGAACGCAATAATCAATTGTGGCACGATCGATCCTTCACAAAACTGTGTTGGCTACCCCTAATCAATTTATTCCTTTCCAGCTGATTATACATCCTATTTCTTGAAATCTCTTCACAACTTACCCACAATCGAAGGATGTCTCAGTCACCTATAGACAACAGACAATAGACAATAGACAATAGATGCAGGAGTAGGCCATTCAGCCCTTCGAGCCTGCACCGCCATTCAATATGATCATGGCTGATCATTCCCAATCAGTATCCTGTTCCAGCCTTATCTCCATAACCCTTGACTCCACTATCTTTAAGAGCTCTATCCAATTCTTTCTTAAATGAATCCAGAGACTGTGCCTCCACTGCTCTCTGGGGCAGAGAATTCCACACAGCCACCACTCTCTGGGTGAAGTAGTTTCTCCTCATCTCTGTCTTAAATGGTCTACCCCGTATTTTTAAGTTGTGTCCTCTGGTTCGGCACTCCCCCATCAGCGGAAATATGTTTCCTCCTGCCAGAGTGTCCAATCCTTTCATAATCCCCTCTCAGTCTTCTAAACTCAAGGGTATACAAGCCCAGTCGCTTCAGTCTTTCCGTGTAAGGCAATCCTGCCATTCCAGGAATTGACCTCCTGAACCTACGCTGCACTCCCTCAATAGCCAGAATGTCTTTCTATAATTAGAAGCGTTGCCCTGATTCCCCTTCTGACACAAAGAAACAACGTTCCCTATCCTCCAGTCTTCTGGCAATACTCCTGACGACAATGACGACATAAAGATGGAAACCAAAGTATCTGCAATCTCCTCCCTGGCTTCCCAAAGAATCTGAGGATAAATCTCATCCGGCCCAGGGATTTTACCTAAATTCGGATCTTCTCGACTTACTAAAATCTCCTCTTTGTCAACCCCAATCCCAGTTAAATTGTTAGCCTGTATCTCCGCTTTATCAAAAGCATTACGGTTTTCCAATATGGTAATTGACGAAAAGTATTTATGAAGTGCTTTACCCATGTGCTCAGATTCCACACACAAATTGCCAAGACTGTCTTTGATTGGCCCTCAACGTAATCCAGTCATTCTTTTATTTCTGATTTACTTGTAAAACGTCTTGGGTTTTTCCTTGATCATATCCAACAACAACTTGTCGTGCACCCTACTGTCTTTTCTGAGCCCTCTTACGTTAGACATAAGTTTTCTGTCTAACTTATAAGTCTTATGTCCGCTAACCTGGACGTCTTGCCTTACCGTCGCATAAGCATTCTTCCTCCTGACAAGAGATTTATATTCTTTGATAACTGCCTTCACCACTAATAGATATATTCTTATCAGGAACCTGCAGTAGCTGTTCCTTGATTAAGCCCCATAGGTCAGGCGTGCCAGTCTCCTGCAGTTTCCTTCCCCATCCTGTCCATCCTAAAAATTAACTGATCGCATCATAATTGCTTTCGCCCCCATTCCTACCTCTTTCCTTGCAATATATACCTATCGCTGCTATTGTAAACATAACCGAATTATGTTCACTATTGCCAAAGAGTTCACCTACCGACAAATCTAACTCGTTGCCGGGTTCATTCCCCATTACCAACTCCAATATGCCATCTTCCCTTGTTGGCCATTAAACATATTGTGTCAAAAACCATTCTGCACACATTGAACAAATACTGACCCACCTAAACTGCTTGTAACTATAGTATTCCCAGCTTATGTTGGGGAAGTCAAAGTTCCCGTTCGTCTGGCTCCAATCGGGTATCATCTTAGCCATCCCTTCCTCTACATCCATGGAATATTTCGGAGGCATACAGAACACTCCCAGTAGAGTGAACTCTCCTTTTCTGTTTCTAACCACATCAAAAGTACCTCAGTGGATGAATCCTCAAACTCAATATGAGTTATCTCATCTGCAGTATTACGACCCTTGTTTAAAAATACGACATATGCTTGGCTCTTTTAACATCTTCTCTATTCTTGCAGAAGCATCTTTATCCTGGAATCGGGAACAACCATCCCTTTCGCTCCTCTAGCCATGTCTCGACAACGACCACATTAAAATCAGTTCTGCACTTTAACCCTCTCTTTGTTTCTGAGTCTCCTGTCATTGAAGCACACGCATTTCAAACCAACATCTTGATTGCCAGTGCCCTCTCGCAACATTTCAAACCTATCCCTGACATCAGTACCCTCAACATCCTGTACACTGTAATGCCAACTCAGGTTCCCAAACCTCTGTTGCGTTAGTATAAACACTCTCCCCGAATGGAGTTGCCAAATTTCTTCCAGGGTACTGGTCCCCCTCTGATTCACGTGAAGACCATGCTGTTTTATGAAGTCCCACATTCCTCAGAAAGATCTCGAATTATCCAACAATCCAAAACCTTCCCTTCTGTACTGTCCTGCAGTCACGGGTTCTACGTCGCATTCTCACTGTTCCTTACTTCACTAGCATGTGGCACGAACAACAAACCAAAGATAAGAACTCAGTTTGTTCCTGCTCTCAGGTTCCATCCTAGCTATCTGAATTGCAGTCTCCAATCCTTATTTTTCTTCCTCGATGTTCCTATGTGGCCCACAACTTGGAACTGCTCTTGTTCCCAATCAAGGATCTGGAAAACACCTCTCACTTACCTTTCAGTCTCAATGAATCTCTCGCTCTCCCGCTCCTTCCGACTTTATCAGTCACACACACTCGCTCGTCCTTCTCTCTCCCGCTGACCCAGTGATGGGAAAGATATGGAGAACTTGATGGAGGCGTGGAAGGTAAGACAGCTGTAGGGTTGTTGGGAGGAGGGAGAAAATTAGGGAGAGATAAAAATGAGGGAGACAGAGACAGCAGGGGTGTGAGACAGAAAGGGAGGGTGATAAATAAGAATGACGGAGAAGAAATCGGGGGGGGTGAGAGATGGAGGGTGGCGGTGGTGTAGGATGAGTGAGAGTGAAAGGCAGAAGGGGAGAGAAATAGAGTGTGTGCAGAGAGACAGAGGGAAATAAATGACGAGAGGGGGAGAGCATCTCGCGAAATGGTGCAAGAGAGGAGTCAAAGGGGAAAGAGGAATGGAAGGATAGAGAGAGATAGACGGATGCGATTGAGTGGAAATTGTATTAACGGCGTAGAGAGATGAATTATGCCCATGGCCTGGTTACGGTGGTTGACCCACAGGTGAAAACATGCACAGGATGATTTAAACACAACTCTTTAGCACAGTCCCGTTCGTCTCCACTTCCCTGAGGAGCAGGGCTTGGGGCTGAGTCTGTCTATCTCAGCTCAGCTTTTTCAACACAATAACAAACACCAATATCGTTGGTTCTGCTGCATGGCACTTCACAATGAACATTTTTATTGCTGACAAATTGAAGTATTTGGTACAGCCAATGGGATGGTGCCTTATCTTGCTGATCATTGGGTTGAGAGAAACCTTGAAATACGTCCCTGTAATCCGCTGTGGGACAAGATTGAACAAACCAGCACTAACTTCAGTCTGTTATCATAGCGACACGCTGCTTCATTGTTGAAACATTGAACTGAAATGCGAAACCCACGGATGGATTGATTATTGAGTGAATTTGATTGATTGATGAATTTGTGTAAAGGGGAATTTCAGCACTTGCTTCAGCTGCTGTCTGAACTTAGTCTGGGTGACTGCATAAATCACGGTGTTTGTGCAGCAGCTGAGGAGCTGCAGCATAATTCCCAAATCCATCACAAAGAAATCTAGTGGCAAACTGAAATGCACAATCAATCGCATCCGGTTCCAAGTAGAATACAGCATTAACGTTGACCAAAACAGGATGAAATTGGCCGAGATCACACACAATAAAATGATGGATTTTTTTCGATTTCTCATTTCTGTGTCAGACTGAGCGTCTTTATTGGTGTGAGCCCGGAGTCTCCTCCGCGCTCTACTGGTCTTAAAAATGTGTCTTACAGTGAAAACATTGAGCAGCAGAATCAGGAGAAAAGGGAGACCCGGGGTAATAATGTAGTGGAGGAACTCGATGATGGCCCAGGTTAATAAGGAATCACCAGATTTTACTGCATTACAAAACCAGGGTAAGTTAAAGAGCTGATAGCGACCTCCGAGCATAAAATACCAGAAAATGTTCTTTAAACAGCTCAGCACAGTCACTACTCCCAGGACCACAGCTGCCGTTTTCTCACTGCAATATTTAATTTTCAGCTTCTGGCAACAAATGGCCACAAACCGATCAAAGGTGAAAGTGACGGTATTCCAGACAGAACAGTCAGTTGCTGCGTAAGGCAGGACGGCGTGGATGTTACACACGCGGATGGAGAACAGGAAATAAAACAGTTTCTGAAATACGATGGGAATTTGTCTCAATATCAGGTCAAGGATAATGACGAGTAGATCTGCCACTGACATCGCCCCCAAGTAACGTCTGACACATGAAGATAATCCACAATCTTTACAAAGTAGGACGTAGATCGTCACGACGTTAACTATGAGGAAGCAAACAAAGGCATTATACATCAGCCTGGATGCAATTGACCAGTTTGATTGACGACAGGGTGAGGCTTTCATACGTGTCACCGTAATCAGAGATAATAATAATTGAAGGTGAAATAACAAATTAGACGTTCTAAATTAATGATAAAAATAGTCATATAGTACAAGAACGCCTCCCCCGTCCCCAAACACACAAAGACCCAGTCATAATAATAGATGGTTTCTGGAACATTTCTGCACATTCGATCACTCGAGATCAGACACAGGTCACTTCTTTCCATTTCCTAATACGAAGAGTGAAAACGTCGCCGTCTTGAAGGATTCTGTCTCAGTTCCTTGAAGACAAATAGAGGTGAAAGCTTCTGTCTTTTGATTTAAATTATGGTTGATCCTGTGTCGGGAAGAAATGCAAACGCAGGAAAACCATACTCACCTCTTTAAATGCGTGAGAAGACTTCAGACCAAGGTCTCCTTCTCCATGAAACAGCATCTTAACTTGCGGTCTTAGCTGTTGCTCAATTAACTTACGTTCGGTCAGTCACAAAAAACATTCATTGATTGAGTGTTTCAGGAAATGTCAGGCGCGAAATATTTCAAAGAATGATGGTGACAGAGTGTTCTGGAGAATGTCCGTCATAGATTGTTCCGGGGAATATCGGTTTAACGATGTTCTGACGAATATCAGTTAAATAATAGTCCAGGGAAAGTTGGGTTTCGAATGTTACAGAAAATATCAGTAATTGAATATCTCAGAGCATGTCGATTATGGAATGTTCTTGGTAATGTCAGGTACAGTTTTCCGGGGAATGTAAGTTTTAGAGTGTTCTGGAGAATGTTAGTTTTGGAACTTAAGTGCAGAAAGTTCCAGGAATGTTGGTAAGGTAATGCCACAGGGAATGTGAGGGATACAATATTCTGAGGAATAGTCGTGACAGAAAACCGGGTGTAGATCATTCCGGTGATTGTCAGTAATAGAAAGTTTCCAGCAATTTCAGTTCTCGAATGTTCCAGGCAATGTTGGGTTTCGTATGTTCAGGTGAATCTCAGTTATATAATGTTCAAGAGAATGGCCGTTACACAAAGTTGCGTGTAGATTGTTCCAGAGAATGTTAGGTACAGAATGTCCTGGGCAATGTCAGTGAAGGAATGTTCCGGGTAAAATTAGGTGTCGTATTTTCCGGAGAATGTCAGTTATAAATAGTTCTGGAGAATGGCAATTAAAGAATGATCCAGAGAATATCAGTCTTATAATGTTCTGAGTCATGTTGGGTGTAGATTGTTGTTGGAAATGTGGGTTATAGAATGTTCTGAGCAATGCTGTGTTCAGAACGGTCCGGGGAATGACCACTGTAGAATGTGCGTACAGACTTGTCTGCAGAATGTCAGATGAGGAATGGCCAGGAAAAGGTCAGTTATAGAATATTCTGGGGAATGTCGTATATAAAATGCTGCGAGTAAGTCGAATGCGGAATTCTCCCGGTAATGGCGGGTATGAAATGCAGCAGAGTCATAGAGACTCACATCACAAAGGCATGTATTCCCATTGAGTTTGCTGAGACCCACTCAGCCTCATGGTGAGAATCTCGCCCCAGGCTCAATTGAACTGGCACTTTGCAGCAAAAAACAACATTATTAAGACAATACATCAATCCTGATTTGTACCATCGTCTTTTGTGATCGTCCAGATACCATTCATTAGTCCGAGAACTCTCTCACTTCCTTTTCATTTCTGTATATTTGAGACGTTACGGGGGTAAACTCTCCTGTTAAATTTAAAACCACGAGCACAGAAAAGATTTATTCCATGCAGTATTCTGTAAATATTCGATTCGCCAAGAACTATTCAAAGTAAAAATTAACAAATTAATTTCCTAAAGTAAAACAGTGCATAATTACTTAACCTTTATTTACAATTGCGGTTTCTAAGCTATCTTTACATGCCTTTCTTTAGTACTAGGTTGACAAAACGCTCAATTAAGATCGTAATTCATAAACAAAACAACACTTTGTATCTTAAAACCATAGAACTTTCGGATCTAAAAATCTTCCTGCGTCTTTTTTTCCTTCTGGTTAGGAATTCCTGCTTAATTGCTCGAAATGGTGCCTTTTTAAAAGAGCAATTTTTTAGGCAGTCTGCTTAAATGCTGGCTGTTCACCTCCAGTTTGTTCAATTTTCCCTGGTCTTATACTCGAGAGCATCGGAATGTGTCATCAGCCCTCAAGATTGTCAATGTACTCGATTCAAACTTGATTGAAGTTTGATACGTTTCGGTTATAATTTAAACTGATTGGCCTAAATCCACTATTTTTTGTCTTCATGCAAAAAACCAATCGAGTTTTTCAGCCCAGTGTTACATTGTTGCCTTTCTGAGAACACATGGTGCTGTGTCCGTGCGTCTTCTGCTGTTAACTCTGTGAAAGTGCACCCACACCTTCATAACATTTGCACTCCAAAATCGAAACAGCTCTGGATATAGAGTTTCCAATCTCGGTTACTCTACAGCCATGTCCGTCTAATATAATTGAATGTTATGCATTCACTCAATGTATGCAGTGAATTCCTTAGTCTGTTTTGAGAATAGAAAACACAATATGATAGCAGGCGTTTCATTCAGCATTTTAACCCATTATTTCCTGCTCTATTTTCGCCTTTATTTCTCATGTTGATCCCGTCTTGAAACTGGCAGACACCGTCATAATCACAGAATCAGGACTGATGAGCAATGTTTCATGAATCCCCAGTCACGATCCCTGGGTATATCCTGCCCCACTGTCAGGCAGATCCATCAGTGCTGGTTCATCGTGGGATGCAGTCAAGAAAGGGGTTTCCCTGGAATTCCTCAACATTGATTCCAGAACCCGGGAAATCTCTTTTTTAGATTAGATTAGATTAGATTCCTTACAGTGTGGAAACAGGCCCTTCGGCGCAAGAAGTCCACACCGACCCGACGAAGCGCACCCACCCATTCCCCGACATTTACCCCTTTTACCTAACACTACGCGCAATTTAGCATGGCCAATTCACCTGACCTGCACATGGTTGGACCGTTGTAACACGAGAGAGATGATCAAGGAAATAGCCTGATGATGGACATCTATTGACCTCCACTCTAGCTTTCAGTGATAACTCAGTTCACCATGATGTGGTAAACAAATCGGAGGCAGCACTGTCAGTGTCTCCACAGGCCCAACACTCATCGAGTAGGGCGAGTCTTCCAATACTCAGTAGCCCGACTGTGAGAAGTGATGGGTCAACCAATAAGAGTGAAACATTCTCACCAAACTATTTGTCACAGATGGATCTGCTCCAAAAACCTTCTGTCGGAGCATTACGCAGATTGCCCTGGCGGAGGGAAAGTCTCAGCGTCATATTGAAGGTATTGCAAACTGGCTTATGTAGCACTGTCCCCTGCGAAGTCGGACATAATTATAAATGACTGAGCAAATGGAAGCTGGGCATCCATGAGGGCACTGTGAGCCATCAGCAGCTGCGACATCAATAACCTTCCACTCATCAGAAAGTCAGAAGTCGGCTGTTTACTGATAGTTCCAATACTTTCAGCATAATTCACAACTGTATCTATGCTGAAGCAGGCTACTCAGCCCATCAAGAGATTTATTAAGGAACAGGATGGGGTATTTCAGCCAATCGAGGTGGTTCTCAGCAATTGGAGTCGATGTTTTTCATCTCTCATGTCTGTTACAAATGAAATGGACGGGAATACTACGCTTTCCAAAACTGCTGCACAGGAATACGGGGAGGACTGGCAACTGAGCGGGAAGCAGTGATGAATGAGAGAAATTAGTTTCTTTATCAGTTTAACAGAAACTAAGGACTGCAGTGACACAGTGACCAGTAGTATTTGCAATCTCTACCTATGATGTTTTTCATAAATGGAACAAACAACTACATTTCTGGATGACACGAAGTAGTTAGGAAACTAAGTTATCAAGGACATAGACAATTGGCAGGTATAGAATCAGTAAATGCGTCAGCAACGGACAAAAGCTTGACAGGTGGAATGCAAACTGGATAATGGCGAACCTGTGAATATTTCTTGAAGAATAAAAGACTGTCCATTACATCACTGGAGACAGAATGCAGGACTTAGCGATATTCAGTGTACACTGAATTGTTCTCTCTAGCCCGTTCAGACATGGGAAGTGTTGCTCCATCTCCCTGCGACCTTGCACCTAAGATGTTCGCTGATGTTCCCAGTTCCCACATTGCTCTCAGTACACGCGATATATTGTGATGTGGTTACTTGGCGATGGGGAGCAGCAAGCGGGTGGGTGTTTTGAGCTGTGTATCAAATGGACAACGTTTAACCGAGAGGCCATCCTTTATTTCTGTGTGGGGACCTAAAGATGAAGAGAATGATGACTGCCTCTGATTGAAGAGGCTGTGGTTGCTGCCAGGACAGTGAATATTCACAAACACGATGTACTGTGAATGATCACACTGCATCATACATGGAGTGAGAGACAGAGGATCCAATCACAAGAATAAGAAGTGAAGGCATTGTCAGATCAGCTGAAATGATTATTTATCTCACATTCTGATTTCACCTTACCGAATCAGCCCAGACATCATAAGCCAGAGGAATTAAATTTTTAACACAGTGCACTGTGTAGATCAAGATCTGCTCGTTCCAAACTAGCAATCTTCCGAGTGTGGAATACGCTCCAGAACACTGCAGCACATCCATAAACCAGGACCAGATATCTGTTCAGCACCGGTTGCTATACTGACCACGGCAGTGTATTTATCTATCAACCTGAGTGGATATCTGGTCAGCACGAAGAGATTGGGCCTGGTGCGGTCTGGAGACTGAGTCTGATTTGGTCTGGAGACAAGGCCTGGTGCAGTCTGCAGAGTGGGACCAGTGCAGTCTGGAGTATTGGCCCAGAGTAATCTGGACAATGGACCCGTCGTGGAGTGGAGACTTGGGCAAATGTGGTCTGGGGGACTGAACAGGTGCAGTGTGGAGATTCTTCACGGTGTGGTCTGGACTCTAGGTCTGGTAATCTATACAGACTGGACACAGTGCAGTGAGGAGACTGTGCCGAGTGCGATATGTTGCATGGGCCCAGTGCATTCTGGAGACTGAGCCTGGCACATTTTGGAGACTGGATCCAGTGCAGTCAGTCGACTCAGTTCTGACGCAGACTGTCATGAAGCGATTTTAAATCGTGCATGCTCTTTGATTTTCATATTTTTCTTCAGCTGTAATTTCACTTATTATTCTTTTCATTTTGGACCAAATACTTAAGATATTTTACCTAGCTACCTTGAACCTAAGATGTTGCCAGATGTGAAGACACTGCAAAACTCTCACTCCATTCATTGCAGTGCATGTGACAGTGAAGCTAATTCAATTTATTTGTGAGAGATTCAATGTCCTTGATACATTTTCCAAACAAAGCTGCCTCTCGTGCAGAGGTGCGTGTCTGCTTGCAGAAGGTGGCATGACATCACTTTAAACACCAGAAGGAGAGGGAATTGCAGAGAGAGTGAGACATTGAAGAGGGACGTTCTGATCCTCATATCAATGGATTCACTCCCAAAACAACAGAAGCCCAAATGCTCAGAGATGCAGATGCAGAGATACACACGTTGATACCCTAAAAGACACATCGAAACACAAAGACAAACGCACACAAATACACAACTATGAACATTCAGGGAAATGCAAATATTCGGCCAATCATCCCTGCCTTGCCATTCAATGTGATCATGGCAGATCTGATATAGGCCTCAACTTTATTTCCTCTTGGGAAATAAGGCAGTGCAAGTGATTGACCTGTTCGATTGGGAGCATTTTGGGAGCAGTGACTAAAATTACATTAATTTGAAAATAGTTCTGGAGAAGGAGCGGTCTGGTCCACAAGTTAATATTATAAATTGGAGCACGGTTACTTCTGATATATTCAGCAGGATCTTTCAAAACCACTATTGGGGTCAGCTATACATATTTAGACGGACGTCAGGCAAGTGGAAGTCTTTCAAAAGCCAGTTCATTAGAGTTGAGGGACAGCATGTTCTTCTTAATGTGAAAGGCAATGCTCGCAGTAGTAGGGAACAGTCCATGAATAGGGATTTTGAGGCTTTGGTCAAGAAAATCGAACGAGGTATACGTCAGGTGTATGTTTCTGGGAAGCAGTGAGTCCTGTGAGGAGCATATGGGTTACAGCAGTGCACTTCCAAGGCAAATCTGGAAGGAAAGCAGGGAACATGAGATAGACTTGATGAACATGGTTAAAGAGAATCGAAATGGACTCTTCAAGGATATTACGGGGAAAAGAGCAATGAAGAAGAGAATAGGGCCCCAGAAAAACGGAAATCAATCTACGTTTGGACCCATATAGGGATGAATGAGGCATGTTAGGTTTAATGTCAAATGTATTCACATGAGTAGAGCGAAGATTTTACAATTCATCACATCTGATGTAGTATTAGAGTAATAAGTATCCCTCCCACCCCACCCCAGGGACACAATCCTCTTGCTAAGCAGAAAAATAAAGAAAACCAAGTTAAAATATAAAACATTATAAAGATGCCGATAAAAATGTCAAAAAAGAACAATGAAGCACATTTATCTGTTCAACAACACAGTTTATAAGTGCCTGGCATGTTGGGTTCACATTCCGATGCATGACAGCCTGTTCCTGATATATGTCGGATATCCTACAGGAATATATCATGTCAGTACTTACTGTGAAGAAAGACAGGGAAGCGAGGGAACTCGAGGCAATAAATCCATTTCGTGATGTTTTCAATGGAGGCCGCATGACAGAGGACCAAGTGCTGGAGTTTTTGAAATGCATAACGACAGATAAATACCCAGGACCCATTCAAATGTGTCCAAGGTCATTGTTGGATGCTGGGGAAGAAATTGCAGGACCACGAGCTGAGAAACTTGTATGATTCTTAAGAGTTCAGAGAATGTGTCTCTGGATCTGAAATGTTAGCTCTGATTTCTCTGCACAGATTCTGCCCGCCTGCTGAGCTTTTCCAGCAACTTCTAACTTTGCGATTAATAGCATCCTCAGTTCTTTTAAATGTATTTGTATGATTTACAGCCACCGGTGAGGTGCTAGAGGACTGGAAGACAGATGATGTTTTGACATTAAGTTTACAAAGATTGCAAGGAAAGCGGAGTAATTGCAATCATGTGAGTCTGATGTCAGGGTTGGGAAATTGTGTGCAGGAGGTTCGGAAATGCAAGGATTGCTTTTGGATATGCAGTACATGTTTGTATTTGGTAAAACTGATCTCACGAACTTGATTAAAATTATTCAAGAGATGACCAAGGAGATAGATGACAGTACAAGTGCAGACGTTGTCGTCAACCAACAAGGTTCCAGGTAGTACACTGGTTGATAAGTTTAGATCAGAGGGGATCAGGGAGAGCTAGCCAATTAGATATAAAATTGGCTTGACAGTAGGAGACAGTGGGTGTTCGGAGTGAATTATTGTTCTGCCTGGAGGCCTGTGATCAGCGGTGTACGAGAAGACGTTTTGCTGGGACCAGTGTTGTTTACTTGTTTCATAAATGATTTGGATGAGAAAACAGGAAAAATAGTAGGCCGTTTATAGACGACACTAAAATCGTGGGCAATGAATATAGTCATTTAAGAGAAAAATGAGATCTTGATCAACTGGGCCAGTAGGCCGAGGAATGATGAATTGAGATTGAAGCAGACAACTGTGAGGGGTTGCATTTCGTAATCAAACCAGGGCACGATTTAGAGTTAACAATAGGGCTCTGGGGAGAGTTGTGAGACACAGACACCCAGCGATGAAGTTAGGTAGTTCCTTCAAAGACATTCGCAGGTAAACAGGGCTGTTTAGAATGAATTAGACGCACTTACCCTCATCGGACAAAGCATTGAATACAGGAGTTAGAATATCATGTTGCGGCTGTACAAGAATGATGAGGCCACGTTTGGAGTACTGAGGACAATTCCTGTCGACCTACTACCGGAATGATGTTATAAATATTTCAAATGATGTAATCAAGACTGGAAAATTTGAGATATAAGGATACTCTGGACAATGCGTGATTCCGTTATTGCAATTATATATTTCTTTATTAGGTAAGGAGACCAAAACTGCACGCAATACTTCACAGTGATCGAGAGAGGATGTCACTGAGGCCTGTAAAGCTGCAGGGAGCATAACACCTTTCACAGAATAATATTTCTAATCAATCCGTTTTCAAATGGTAGTCTGCCGTTCTATATTGTCCTCAAAGTGCACAACGAAACATTTGTCTACATCGCTCTTCATCTGCCACGTATTTGCCCATTCTTTCCATTTGTCTCAATCACCTTGGAGAAATTTCCCGTCTTCAGCCACTCACAATATGGCATCGTTTAGTGCTGTCAGAATACTTCAGATATTGCATTTGATTGTCGCAACCAAATATTTGATGTGGATTGGGAACAACTGCGTCACAAGGCCCTATTCCTCTGATCGTCCCCGAGCCTTCGTCTCTCATAACACTCTCCTTCATTTTGGTGGTTGAGTTCCAATGTCTCTTTTGTTGGACTTTGTCCGCTCTGACATGTTTTATTTTTCTAACTTTCTCCCGCTCGCCATTCTCTCTGTAACTTAATGACCTTGTAGCTTTGATAGCATCTACAGTGGCAAGAGCCTAACACACGGATTTTGAACACACAGATCAGGTCGTGGACATTAAGTGCTTTGAACCAGGGACCAGGGAACGGACATCGATTTGGACCCAATGCATAGGAGATTGATTCCCTCCTTACATTCCCAGAGAAAGCACACGACCTGGAAGCTGCAGCAACTACATCAGCGGAGAGGAAATGCGCGAGATTGGGTCCAGGAGAAGATGATGATGCCTGAGGATCGGAGAGTTCGTTTTTGCTTGCATCCTGCGCTGGCGGTGATGAGGCTGATGGTGGAAGGGCATCATAGAAATGTCGATGTGGTGGGCCCAGTGTAAGTGACATGTCTCTGACATTGGAGGGTCAGGCACAGGGGAGATGACGCATTGATGAAGGAGTAGTGGTTCAGCGGCAAAGATGGCACTGTGGATCAGCACGTACGACGTTGGGAAGGTCCGGTGTAGATGGTGGTGAAGCTGTTATGGAGGGATGGCGGTGCAGGTGTCATCGACGTGGCGGAGCTGCCTCAGCGCCCATGGACTTTCCTAACTCTATATCTGTTGTTTGTTCCATTTTTTAAAATTATGCAAAACAGTGGGGTTTTGTAAAATCTTTTCACTGACTTTTTTCCTGAAAACATTCACGTGGTAAGAAAGTCAAAATCGAAAACTTTGACTAACTGTTTCCTGCCACCTGTCCCATTCAAAGACTATATCCATAAGTGAGCCCCAATCCGACAAGATTTTATTTTGCATACGCGGCTTCAGGATTCATGAAAAATCTTTCTGAAAATCCCAACAACTTGCACAGGTTGCTTCCCAAAATATATCAGCCTGTCATTTTCTCAAATATAATTCCCATTTCGTTATTGTATTTTGACCTTGTCTCTGTCCAATACTTTCAGTCCCAATAATTTCTCCAAAACCATTCACTTACTAATTTCATTCTCTTCCCTTTTCCCACCAGCTTAAAACATAGAACATGGAACATCGATCATAGGACGTTACAACGCATTCAGACTTCGATGTTACACTGATCAGTGAATAGAATCTGATGCCCATCTATCCTACTCAGTTCCATTAAGCTCCGTATGAATGTCCAATGCCCATTTTAATGCCCTTATCGTCGGTGACTGTATTACTGTAGCAGGCAGGGCGTTCCATTCTCTACTACTCTCAGAAAAGAAACTACCCATAACGTCTGTCAAAAACCTATCAACCCTCAATTAATGTTTGTCCCCTATTTTAGCCTTCACCATCCAAGGAAAAGCACTCACGGTCCACCCTACCTAACCCTTTGGTCTGCCAGTTTACTTGGAAGAGTTTTTAAAAAAATTCTTCTGGAAGGCAGAACGGAAGGCAGAGTTTCTTCGTGGTTCTGCCACTTACTTGTTCTCCATTCTCTGCTTTCAGACTACAGACGCTGCACTTGTTTTATATTTCCATTTACATCGACATACTGTTTATAAGGCATGAGAGTTAATTTCATCAACCATTATTAATATGGTCTCCGGAAACACAGCACATTCTGTCATGAGCTGCTCAATGATTGAACTTGCTCAATCAGAGAAGCATCGACTCTGCACCGTCAGTGATCCGACATGATCTACATTCGTCCCATTTTCAATCACGAGGCCCGGAGCCGGGAATGTTAGGACACTTGAAGTGCTTATGAAACTAATTCTTAACGGTTGTGAGGTTACACTTGTCAACTACCCTCTCAGAAAATACAGTTCAGATTCCAACAACCTCTGCGTGAAAACAAATTATCAAATCGTCTTCAAATCTGGAAGCGTTCACTTTCAAAGTGTGTTCCCTTATTATTGGCCCTCTGACGAAATAAACAACTCCTGTATATCTACACTCTCCATGCGGTTCGTAATCTTATTTTT
The DNA here is from genome assembly GCF_047496795.1 of Chiloscyllium punctatum. NCBI lineage: Eukaryota > Metazoa > Chordata > Chondrichthyes > Orectolobiformes > Hemiscylliidae > Chiloscyllium > Chiloscyllium punctatum. Next base: position 14,505,476 of record NC_092781.1, on the reverse strand, counting down.
CTGAAACACATCCCCCTCCGCCTTACCTACTCCACAGCAGAAAATCAGAACTTATCCAACTTGTCTTCATAGCTGTTAGGCTCCAGCCTAGGAAACAAACTGGTGAATCTACTCTGCAGCCCCACCCATGCAATCAAATTCTTCCTGTAATGTGGCACTTAGGACTGCACGCCGTATCCCATCTGTGGCCGAAACAAAGATCTGTCCAGCTTTTGTAATCTACGTCTCACTGAATGAATCGCTATCACTGCGGTCGCTGCTGGCTTCTCCACTCATCTTTTACCCTGCCCAGTTGCATTGAGGCACCTGTGGAGATTCACCCCTGAACTTCCCAGTTTGCTGCCATTCATTGAGTTCTCCCCTGTCCGATTCCTTTTACCAAAATACACCACCTCGTATTTATCAGGGTTCCATTCCTTCTGCTATTGATCTGCCCAGCTTACTATTCCATCTATGTTTTCCTGTAACGTCAGACCTTCCTCTTCATTGGCAACCACTCGGCAAATGTTTGTGTCCAACAGAAACTTTGTGTTCACATTGGCCACACACCGCTCGGACGCCCTCCAACATGTACATCTGCATCAGTTATGAATATCACCAAAAATAAGTGACACAGCACTGATTCCACTGGTGGAGGAGGGGATACGGTTCTCCAGTCACACAAACAGCTTTCTACAACCACCCTCTGTCTCCTGCCACGAACTTGAATTTCGATGCAACATGGCAAGTCATTAATGAGTCCTTGCTTATTGTGTTAAACTTTATAGGCGTGTAGAATATCTGGGGATTCTCGTTAATCTTGTCTGCGAGTAGGTTTCTATTCTTCTCTTCGGCAGTTTTCTCAAAGTGAAGAATATCTTCTTTATTGCAATCTTATATAGACTATCCATAGCCTTGAATTTTGTTCCTCGCATAAAGAATAGACAGCGAGAGAAACATTCTATTTATTTCCATCATGTCATATGCTTTGTGACTTTCCTAATTTTCGCTTGTTCTTCGAAATTCTATAGGTTGCAAGCGAGTATCTTTATCAGATAATCTCGCCATCTGAGGGTCGAACGTGAGGAATATGCATTAGAGTTTCTTTGTGGTCAGTATTCATTTTCTGATACTGGGGCATGAAAACTGTCCATAATTTTACAGGTAGTCTCACCAAATACAAGTGCTTCATGATATATTTATTTCTACATTTCCATTTCATTCAGTGAAGGCAAACCTAACTTTAACTTTCCATTTACATGTATGTCTCCAAACACCCTTTACCTTTATTGCATTTCTGAAATCACCATGTACGATCTTATACAAAGTCTCCTGGAAATCCAAATATTCCACTTCCACTGTGTCGACACTGTCCAAGCTGCAAGAAATAACTTCAATCATTTCTTAACTTTGTCAAGTATGATTTCTCTGCCAGAAAGACAGACTGATTCTCTCCAACGTTGCCGTTAATTTCTAAATATCCTATATCTCATCCTTAATGATGGATTCCAACAGGTTTCACACAGAGAGTAGAAAGGATATGGAATAGTGTAGGTTAGATGGGCTTCAGATTGGTTTGACAGGTCGGTGCAACATCGAGGGCCAAAGGGCCTGTACTGCTCTGTAATGTTCGATGTAGATGTCAAGTTCATTGGTCAACAGTTCTCCACATTATCTTTTCTTATTTTTGTAAACGTTTGGATCGCGTTTACTATCGTCCAGTTATCTGCAGTGGCTTCTAGATTTGCAGGATGTACAGAAAAAGAAAACACCATCATCGACAGTGCGATTAATATGTTTATCGCCCTTCTTTTCTGATGTTCCGATATGAAGGAAATCTGGTCTGTCAAACTTATAAAAGCTCAACCCAGCTGCCTTTTTAAAATATTACCTTATTACAAATATGAATTGATTTTGCATCTTTATTTCCAAAAGTTCTTCTGATCGAATGGCATCTCTGGGAGATTTGCTGGATTTTCCTCCATGCAGGCTCATGCAAACCATTTGGTTCGTTTCTCGACTATTTCCACGTTCTCCACGATATCTTCTCACGTCCCTATTCCAAACTTCCACGGTTGATCTTGCTTTTATTTTGTCCTTTTTGAATTATAGACAGTATACTTTGTCAGTGTTTGTGTTTCCTGGTCGTTTGTAATAATGTTCGCATTTTGATTTCTTTATGAGTTTCATGACCGTCCTTTTATGGATTTTTTTTCAGAATTCTGACGTTTCCACAAAGTCTGGGATTCATCTGAAGCCACTTCCTTTGTGTTACCACAATCTTTAGTTTCTACATTTAACCATGGTTGAATCACCACCTTTTTTATTGCCGTTTGTATCTTGGAAAACTATTTGCATATTTCAGAAGTAGCAGTATTTATACAAGTTATTGCTTGTCTATCACTCAATGTTATATTGTACTTTCACTCAAACGAACTCGCCCATCTTGTCTCCAGGATTCCATGATGTTTGACCGTAATGCTCAAAAAGTCCACACTGTTTGCAGATGCTGCGTAATATACAATATTTTCTTGTCAGATTTTCTTAGAGCAAGTTTACGATTTAGTCCTTCTGACCACACAACACCAAATCTGAAAAGCCTGGGATAGAGCTCGATTCACAACACTATCTTCAAACTACCTCATATACACTTATGAAATTTATTTTTCACAAAATTCGCAGTCACTTGGTTGAGGCCGTTCAGATTCAACTTGACATCATCCATTAAAATTGCAGCACTCAAGATATGTACATATCAATTTCCTATAACGTAAAATGCACACAATGTGTGCAAATGTTTGCGGTAAGATATATAATACACCAATGCTGGCTTCTCCATGCTATTTGTAAGCTCCACTCAAACAGATTCTATGGAATCTGAGGCACGTGGTCTGTGGCGTTATTAGAGATAGACTTGGACCAAACATTCGGGGATGCTCACCTCGACGCAGAGATAATCTGAAGAAATACCGAGCAATACTGGGCAAGCAACAGTCCTCCTTCACAGCTTTGCCAGGATAAGTCTTCCCGTATTCTCTCTGTTCCCTGACAGTCCCTGTATATCCGTTACAGCACCGAACCCCGAACGAGTCAAATGCTCCAAGAATCTCAGTAATGCAATGCAATCCTCCAATCTGTCTCTGTCTCTCTGTCTCTCTCTCTCTCTCTCTCTCTCTGTCTCTCTCTGTCGCCTGCACTTTAGTCCCCACACTAATAACACTGCATGATTCCAACACTGTTGACTAACTCCCCCTGGGCACCTCACCATCCAACCCACCCCCAACGTCTATACCAGCACTAATACTTACAACATGAACATGCCCACCTTCACGAGGTCCCTCCCTTTCTCTCATCCCCGCAGAAACAGCCTGGAAAAGGACAGAAGGATACAAGTCGGGTGGTGGATTCTCCAATATACGTTCGCCACACTTCCCCATCTTCTCCCCCACAAACCCAATGTGTATTGAACCCTGGGAAAAGCCAGAGATGACCACAAAGAATCGTATGGATATTGTACAGCATCCACATCCCAACAACAATGTTCAGTGACGAAACATTTTCACTTGAAACTCTCTGTCGGTTCCAACGGTTCTCTCCCTCCTGTTGCAGCGACAGAAATACACAGAGACATATGGAAACACCCTAACATACTAGTACTCACAGTACATACACGGAGACAGACACGCACACATGTAGAGGCAGAGAGACATGCATAGTATCAACATACAATAATCACATACAAAGATACAAAGCTCCGGCAATGATATAGATGGGCAGATGTAGACACTTAATGGACAGAAACGTCACCTTATCGACACATTGTGTCACACACAGACACAGACACTGGTATCTTTAAGACAAGTAGGTCCTTTTATTATTCATAACAGGACAATGGCTTATAGAGTGAAAGCAAAAGAATGATTTTCAGAATCATATAAGTCATTGTTAATCAGACTCGATGGGCCGACTGTCCTAATTTTGTTTCAATTTTATGCTTGAGTGGAGTCATGCTATCGTGTCTTTATTTGCGAGACACGAGCTGAGGCTGGGTTTGATACATGTTTGATTAGAAATAGTCAGTGGAAACAGGCTTGGAAAATTGAACAGTTTAGATCTATTCCTAATTATTGTGCTCTTATGCTTCAAAACAGGTGACGATTTGATGTTAGAGTAACACAAGTTTTATAATGACGTCCTTTGGATCTTTATGGTTATATTATCTGTAATGTCCTCATCGCCAGGGAGCAGTGAAGATTCGGTTAATGAAGGTATTCATGGCTGCGCTCGACCAATCTTTACTGGGCTGGAGAGTTGATGTTTATTGAGTTTAGATTGGAGAGGCATGTTCAGACATAAGTGGATGGTGAGACAACCCTCGGATGGTCAGACGCAGTCGAATGATCAGACAAAATCGAATGGTCAGACAAGTCGGATAGTCAGACACATCATGATCGTGACACACAACTGGTCGGTCGGACACACTGGGATCAGCCATGCACATTCCGAATGGTACAGCCTATTGCCCCATTGAGACTGTTGCCCCAACTCCGTGTATTTGTCTCCCTATGCAGTCCTCGAGGTCGCGACCGAAGTAGATGACGAACCCATTCACACAGACAGGATCGTTGCAATGAGACATGAGGAGACCATTCTGCCCCTCGAACGACTTTCGTAGGAATAGAGAGTGAAGTTGTTTACCTCGTTGAGTACATTACACAGCCCAGAAGGATGCTATTCAACGTGGCTGCGTTGCTAAAAAGGACGCTGTCAATAACAGGAAACAGAGAGTAGTGAGTCTGCAATTTTGACTTTGACTGGGAAGGTTTGTGAGCGAAGCTGTAGCAGAAATGACATATGTGAGTGGCCTATTTTGGCAGACCGGATACAACAATGGTGAACAAATGAAATGGAGAGGGTTTGCAGACCTCTGTGACAAAGATGGTTTCCGTGTTCCTGGTTCATGTTCCATGTGAAGCCGCTCTTCAATGCAGCAAGTGATTTGTAAGGTAAGTGAAATGATGCTGTTTCATGCAAAGGTTATCAGATTCAATCCTCGGAATGTTTTATTGCATGTACACAGGGAGAAACTGAGGACTGCAGATGCTGGAGATCAGAGTCGAAACATATGGCCCTGGATAAAAAATGTAGCATCCGAGGAACAGGACAGTCGGCTTTCCAGCATAAGCCCTTCATCAGGAAACTGACAAAAACGTTCAACCCTCTGCTCCTCAGATGCTGCCTGACATTCTGTGCTTTTTCAGGAGCACACGTTTCGACTCTGCACTCGAACAAGGCACTGTGTGCAGTTCTGATTCCCTAAAATAAAATAAAGTGAAAAAACCCCTTTCAATTGTAAGATTTCCAAAGCTGTTTGGCTTTACATGTTACTAGAATGAAGGCTTTTTGATATGAAAGATTATCAGTTTGGGTTTTAGAAAAGAAATGAACGACACACGAATTTGAGAAAAGTATAATAGATGGATAGAAATTTTCTCTTGTCAGGGAGACTAAAACGAGGGAATCTTTATTTAGGAATCATACGTATTGATTTTGCGCAGATATTATGAAAACATCAAACGATTTTGAAAAACAATTCGTGCATAATCAACATAACATCAAATTATGAAGCGGATTTTTAAAATCACTAATGAAAGCTACTTGGTATGAAAACAGCAATGAAGTACAAGCATGTAGTCAATATCAGACACTCCATAGAATGTTCATGAAGCGTGGACATGGTCCAGTTCAGTATTCAGTTGACGTTATTGTCTGTTTTAACACACAGTAAGGAACAGCAGCCTGGTGCTCCCTAACTCTTTCTTTGTTCCAGCTGACAGCAAACTTTTTTAGCAGAAAATTCCTGAGTCACGTTTTCCACTCGTGGAGGATTCCTGATGAGGATTCATTGGAATCTGCACACTGCTGAAGCAAGGGAATACAGCCAAATCCCACCGTTCGAGGAACAAATCCCATAATCAGCAGCTGATGTGAGAAGAAGAACCTGAGAGGGCAGAATAACAGTTGGGGCTTTCTGTCATGATCCAATTTGTTATGATTTAAAGGATTAGGAAACTCTGGAAGGCTTTCATTTTTCTGTTTGTCTTAAGATATGTGTGTGTGTGTGTGTGTGTTTGTGTGTTTGTGCACGTGTGTGTGTGTGTGTGTGTGTGTGTGTGTGTGTGTGCGCATGTGTGTGTGTGTGTGTGTGTGTGTGTGTGTTTATGTGTGCATACGCCTGACGGATTACAAGTAAAAGGCCCCAAACTGAACTTATATCATTGACCTTATGACTAAACTTTGAATTTCAATGTTGCCAGTGAAGGACTGGATCTGCAAAATCGACCGGTGGACCTGCAGCATGGATCAGAACACACACAAGAAATTCTGAAAAGGTGTACAAGTGGGAATTCCCTTCCCCAGAAGTTTGTGGTGCCTGGGCGTTTACATTCCCTGAATGTTGAGTTCGTTGAACATTTGAAAGACCAGTGAATGAAGGCAAATAGAAAGCAGGCAGAAAAGGGCTGCTGAGACTCACAATCAGATCAGCTACAACCTTCAGCTACAACACGTTTTGGTGTTTGTTGGAAATTGTTATTGGAAAATACAGTCTGGTTGCAGAAGACGCCAACTATCTCTTTACAGGGCGTTTCCTCTCATTGTGCTTCTATTATTGGTCATGTTGCATATCCAGATTCACTTTGAATACAGCCCCCATACTTCTCCCAGATATTGCTCCCAAAATACTTGCCTCTCTGTGACTATAGTATTCGATATCTGAACGTCCTGCAAAACAGTAATCATTACATTTTCAATGCCTGAATGTAATTTGGATGCTGAGTCTTGCTGTGTCGTTGTGTAATATCATGGCTGAACAACTTTGACATCAGGTCCTGTTGAATACACAATTCTTCACACGCTTCATCTCTCCAACAGGCCAAACTTATATCTCCATCCTCATTCAATATTTCCTGTGAACCAGCTGAACTTACTCTTGACGAGAGAATACCTGACATTCACTACCCTCTGTGAGAAGAAATTTCCTCCAAACATGTATAAAAACCTATTCCTATGTTGAAAAGACGTGGTCATAGGGGTTCAAATAAGAGTAAAGAATAACCTGAACCAAGACAATAGTTGATCAGGATGATATCAGAGATCGCTGACTAAATTGAGTAAAAGGGCATCAGGCGCAATCTCTCCACTGGGCTGGAGTCATTCAGAGGACAAAGGAAGATATTCGTGGTTGGTGGACATGAATCCTCTCTGTTCCATCACATCTCCGCAGGAGATCCTCAGCGTAGCTTCCTTGCCAGGAACATCCTCATCTGCTTCATGAATGTCTTTCCCCAATCATAAGATAATAAGTGTGCGAAACAACTGAAGATTACACCATGTTCAGAACAATTTACTCTCCCCAATCCCTCAGTTCCAGAAACAATCTGTGTCCGTATGCAGCAAGACACGGACAACATTCAGGCTTGTGCTGTCAAATTGTCGGGAACATACATATAACAGCGCTGCCAGTCACTTCCACAATTAAAAGTGGAGCTCATTCGGCATCTTACGCTGGTTGTACACAAATATAAGGAAGCCATTCAGCCCATCGAAACTACTGAACAAGATTATTGACAGTCCATTCAATACTCCTGCTTGTTACACAGGGAGATAACGAGTCTATTCAGTGTCTTGATCTGTTAAACCGGGACAGGCATAGCCTGGTCATGCTCTTGAACCTGTTCTATGAGACAGAGAGAAGGTCATGTAGCCCTGTGAGACACTTATCCAAGAGAAGGGCATGACATTGAATCTCCAACATGACAAACCTATGAAGGAGACACTGCACAGGTTGACTGCTCCATGATGTTTTTCGTGTGTCCTTAGCCCGTCCAACACAGGATACTTTAACGTGGATTGCTGGTAAGGAAGAGGGAAGCCAAATGATTTGCGCCAAGTCTGAAGGAGACATCTTCCATCTCCGAGAAGGTAGACCCATTGAGGTCAGAAGCTGGTGTGAATAATTAATCCTCTTACATTAAAAAAATTGTGGAAGCTGCCGGCATTTAATATTACATGATGTTCAGTGCAGGGGCACACACCAACTGCAATGTATTAAGATGGGAAGAGTTTATTCAAAGAATGGAATCCTTGTCTCTCCATCGAAATGGGGAGTGCGTGTGAGTTAGGGGAACGTTGTCAGAGGCACATAACTTTCCAGAATCATGTTACCCAAATGAAAAAAAAGCCATGGATTTTTTGGCTTATCCATATCTGTTTATGATTTAATGAGTGAATGCACATCACCCTCAAGGGTCAATGCAATCACCTCGTATTCTCTCACAACGCTACAGAGGAACCTTCACTATCTCTTCATTGTTCTATCATCCCAGTGGCTAGATTGGTGAAGCTCCTTTGCACTTTGTGGCAAGGGGTATATTTCTAATACAGGAGAGAAAATCTGTCCATAATACCCCAAATACGCCGTCAACCACGCTTTCAGCGTCGATCACCATAATTTCATCCCTCACCTTGCCATCCTCCTTGCTTTGTCATGACATAAAATGCCATTCTTTCTCTGTGCACTCCGACTGACGTGAAATTTAAACTGTACTTCAGCAACAATAAAGCCAGCACCTGAGATGTCTATGGAAATAAACATCAGTCTCTGGAAGAATTTGAATGGGACAGAATGCATCTGAATTCGGGAATGGCCGCCTCCTTGAATGCAAATGTAAGGAAGTGGGAAAAACTTAGGGGCAGGGAGCTAAGCTATCTTTCCTTTTCGTCTTCTCTCACCGGATGTGAGTCACCCTTATCAGGACAGTGTGTTATACCTGTCTTGAACTGAGATTCTGGTTCAGCTCTTCCCGGATCAGTGAAAAGTAAAACACATTACCGTGTGTCTGCAGTCATCCGGAGACCTGACCAAGGGAAGAATGATCCATTGTCTTCCCGAAAGGACATAAGGCAAGCAGATGGGCTTATACAAACAGATTATAATTCTGTGGTTGCAGCTTATGAGTCAATGACTTGACCACCATGTCCTTTCTTCCTGCCTGTCAGATTCTGTGGATAGAACAAGTTAATATTTCAAGTCCAATCATTTGTTAACGTAAGTGTGGTTAGAATGGACTTGAAACAGCTGTATCCGAATTTTACAAAGATACAAAGGATGGTTTATTCAGCATTTCAACAGAAGGTAATATGGAGACTGAGACATCTTGATGTTGGCTCTGGACAGGGTTGCTGAGATTAGAGAACATGGACATGTAAATCTGTGCAGGAGAATAAAAGAGTTTCACAACAGTCTGTTTTCTCTTTGCATTCCAGTGACTAAATTGAAAATATTGAGTTGTTAGCTATGATTTAAAATTTAAGGAAATCTTGATTTGAATTGAAAACGTTGACTACCACCTTTCCAAACTTTACGTATCAGGAGCAGAAAATCAGTTCAACCTGTTTCAATATATAGATAAAGGGACTTACCAGGAACACCGACTACAGCAAGGATGGGATAGTAACCACCTTGAATGATCCAAACAATATCCTGGATCCGCGATGCTAATGATATCCAAGGCTGAGAAAGATAATAAATTCCTTCAAATAAACTCCTGTCCGTTGTTGGAACATTCCAGTCTATTGTTCTCAGATTCTTGTCCATTATCATAATATTCCAGTCTAAAGTTCTCCGATTCCAATCTCTCCTACCCGTCTCAGTCTGCTGATGCTTGTTTGTGCAGGCGGTGATGCTCCCACTCAAACTGTGGAACAATGAATCGAAATGTGTGCCTTATGTATAGAAGGAGCTAATCCTCGACTGACACATTTAGATTCCACGGGGACTAACCTTAATCACATTCGCTAAACAAATAAATCCAGTTAACCGCTTCTAATTCAATACGGTATTACTATAATTCAAAATAACTTTTAAAATTTAGGCGTTCTGAATGGCATATATGAGGATATCTGAGAGAAGAGATTTTTAAGATGTTATATCGATTGAGTGAAATCATTCAAACTGTTATGGACATTGGCGCAATGCAAGAAGATTATCAGAATTCAAACATGCTTCTCTGTCCTCTGATAGATGTATACATTCTGTAAATGCTGATCTGTCATTACAATATCATTAAAATGTTTTGAGAACCTTTATCGTCTATAATCTAACTGAAAAATGCTCCGAAAGCAACATGGGTTTATGACAGGCACATGTCAATATATATGTTAACATCGAGTTGTACCTGAAAAACGCAATTCTGATTGGTATTCCAGGATCAGAGAAGGCAGGTGAGGTGATGCTATTGATTTTATCGATGCCAGTGAACTGTGATATAGTCTCATTTCCTGGACTTTTTGACAGCGTGATTAAGGCATTGAACAAGAGAGAGAAAACGGTACAAACTGGGGGAAATGGCTCCTGAGCCTGGAGTTAGGGAGATATTGTCGAGTCATCATTATTGGAACATTGCTGTTTATAAATCATATGTAAAACAAATTCAGGAACTCAGAGTGGGCTTAATCTTTACTGTGGTTTCCTCAAAGGTTGGGGAGATTCCATCGTTGAGTTTATTGAAGATTAAGCTTGATAGAATTCTGCAAAACATCAAAGTGACAATGAGATTGTAAGGTATTGTTGAAATATCTCTCTCCACATCAGTGCTGTTTAACAATGGTTATGTCACCAAAATCCTCAGAAAACAAGTAACATCTTCTGTGCATTATCAAAAAATGCCAGTTCACAGATAGGAATCAGACATACTAAGTAGCACAGCACCGAAAATCGAACTGAAACTGGGGTGTGGATGAGCGGGCAGATGTGGCTGCAGTGATGAAATCGCTGAGAGCGAGAGATTTACCTCATGGTTTCGAGGCGCGTGAAATGCCGAGGCTGGGAGCACCCACCTCACTGAGAGCAGACTCTATTGACATGAATTAGGGAGCATTGGGGCATCAGGTTTGGGGGCAATAAAACTCAGCTCCTTTGTTCTGACATGAAAATTTTTCAGCAGGCCAAATATTTGTGGATTGAGGGAGTATCTGTCCCAGGGAAAGGTCTCAGTCATATAGAGAACTCCTGCAAAGTTTTAACTCGTGGAGGAGTACGTGAACAGAGAAGAACAGAGGTAATGTTTTATTCCTAGAGTCATTGGTGTGTACAACATGGAGACAGACCCTTCTGTCCAAACCGCCCATGCCTACCAGATGTCCCAACTCAATCTCGACTCTCTTTCGTTTGGCCCCTTCCACTGACACTCTCATTCGTTTGGCCCCTTCCACTGACACTCTCATTCGTTTGGCCGAACTGGTCCTCACCCTTAACAATTTCTCCTTTGAATCCTCCCACTTCCTCCAGACCAAAGGCGTAGCCATGGGCACACGTATTTGCCCCAGCTATGCCTGTCTCTTTGTTGGCTATGTAGAACAGTTGATATTCCGTAATTACACCGGCACCACTCCCCACCTCTTCCTCTGCTACATTGATGACTGCGTTGGCGCCACCTCGTGCTCCCGCGAGGAGGTTGAGCAATTCATCAACTTCACCAACACATTCCACCTTGACCTTAAATTTACCTGGACTATCTCTGACACCTCGCTCCTCTTCCTGGACCTCTCCATCTCCATTAGTGACGACCGACTTGACACCGACATTGTTTACAAACACACCGACTCCCATAGCTACCTGGATTACACCTCTTCCCACCCTATCTCTTGCAAAAATGCCATCCCGTATTCCCAATTTCTCCGCCTCCGCCGTATCTGCTCCCAGGACGACCAGCTCCACCATAGGACACACCAGATGGCCTCCTTCTTTAGAGACCGCAATTTCCCTTCCCACGTGGTGGAAGGTGCCCTCCAACGCATCACGTCCACATCCCGCACCTCCGCCCTCAGACCCCACCTCTCCAACCGTAACTAGGACAGAACGCCCCTGGTGCTCACCTTCCACCCCACAAACCTTCGCATCAACCAAATCATACACCGACATTTCCGCCACCTCCAAAAAGACCGCACCACCAGGGACATATTTCCCTCCCCACCCCTTTCCGCCTTCCGCAAAGACCGTTCCCTCCGTGACTACCTGGTCAGGTCCACAACCCCCTACGACCCACCCTCCCATTCTGGCACTTTCCACTGCCACCGCAGGAACTGTAAAACCTGTGCCCACACCTCCTCCCTCACCTCTATCCAAGGCCCTAAAGGAGCCTTACACATCCATCAAAGTTTCACCTGCACATTCACCAATATCATTTATTGTATCCGTTGCTCCCGATGTGGTCTCCTCTACATTGGGGAGACTGGGCGCCTCCTAGCAGAGCGCTTTAGGGAACATCTCCGAGACACCCGCACCAATCAACCAAACCGCCCCGTGGCCCAACATTCCAACTCCCCCTCCCACTCTGCCGAGGACATGTAGGTGCTGGGCCTCCTTCACCGCCGCTCCCTCACCACCAGACGCCTGGAGGAAGTACGCCTCATCTTCCGCCTCGGAACACTTCAACCCCAGGGCATCAATGTGGACTTCAACAGCTTCCTCATTTCCCCTTCCCCCACCTCATCCTAGTTTCAAACTTCCAGCTCAGTTACTGTCTCCTTGACTTGTCCGACCTGCCTATCTTCTTTTCCACCTATCCACTCCACCCTCTCCTCCTTGACCTATCACCTTCATCTCCTCCCCCACTCACCCATTGTACTCTATGCGACTCTCTCCCCACCCCCACCCTCCTCTAGCTTATCTCTCCATGCTGCAGGCTCACTGCCTTTATTCCTGATGAAGGGCTTTTGCCCGAAACGTTGATTTCGCTGCTCGTTGGATGCTGCCTGAACTGCTGTGCTCTTCCAGCACCACTAATCTAGTTCTTAACATCCCTGTGAACCTGGATGGCAATTTTGATGTATCTATGAACATGGACACCAAGATCCCTGTGATACTCCACAATGCAAACAATCCTGCTTATAACACTGTATTCTGCATTTAAATTTGTCCTTCCAAAGTGAATGACTTTACAATTTTCCAGTTTGAACTCCATCTGCCACTTCTCAGCTTAGCTCTGCTAAGTGGGTTGTTGCAACCTATAACAGACTTTCGCACTATCCACAACTCCAGCAACTTCGTGTCATCGGCAAAATGACTAGCCCACTCTTCCTCTTCCTAATTTTTCCAAGTAATCATAAATTCTGTCTCTCGGAATCCTCTCCAATACGTTGGTCACCAGTGACGTGAGACTCACTGGTCTGCAATTCCCACGATTATACATATTCCCTCTCTTGAACACAAGAATAACGTTTCCAAACCTCCAATCATTGGCACTACCCAGGTATATGGAGAGAACGCAAATATCAGTGCTAAAGACGCAGGAAGCTCTTCCCACTCTTCCTGTAGTAATGTAGGGTATAACCCGCCTGCCCAGGGCATTAACCTATCCTTGTGTTTTTCAAAATTTTCAGCACATCCTCCTTCATAACATTAACCTGTTCTGCCATGTCAGCCTGTTTCACGTTGCCCTCACAAACGACGATGTCACCCCCACCCCCCACCCCAACACTAGTAAATATTAAAGCAAAATATTCATCAAGGACCTCTCCTACCTCCTCTGACTTGGGTGCAAGTTCCCTCCAATATCCCTCATATTCCCTACTCTCACTTAGGTCATTTTATTGTTTCTCATATGAGTGTAGAACGCATTTGACTTTTCCCTTCCCTAGCCCCTGAGGCATTTTATTGCGTCCTTCTCGCTCTTCTATTCCATTCTTCTGTTCCTTCCTTGTAGCCACGTAAAGTCCTCGATGATGTAATGCCTCCTCACGTGTATGCCAGCTTCCTTACTCCTCTTGCCAACATGTTCCACGTTCTTTGGCACAATGGAGAGAAAGACCTGTAAGTAGATGGAAGCTGGATATCCTGTCACTTTCAGCATGTACTGCAAGTTTCCACACACTGGACAATGATCTACCAGAGTGTTACAAAACATTGCAACGGGCTGGTTTATGTGCATCTATATGGTGGGGGTAAACCTCTCTGAGTTTTCCAAGACCATCTTCCCAATCTACACTAACCGAGGAGCAGAGTGTGATGGGACTCTGATTAAACAAGGAGCTTGACACAGAGTGTGTCATCTCATTCAACATGACCTGCAGCTTGACACAAGGGGAGGAGGGCGCTTCCAGTGGCGGTTAGGCTCACAGTTTCATTCAGTTTCTATGAACCAGGACTTTCCAGGACGGAGCAGGTGACATATCCATCACATCCCAGTGTGACGACTCCAACGTCACCATTCGTTGATGGAGGATATATATGATGGAGAAGTGAATACAATGCTTTCTCCCTCATCAAGGAGCTGCCGGTGCATACTTGTTTTGCCAGTATAGCGTTATGCCCGTTGGTGGATATTTCTCTGTGTTGTCCCCATGTTAATCAGGAGAGGTTGATGAAGTTAAGGAACTCTCACCTAATTAATGTTGCAATGTGGTCATGCACAGAACACCATTTTGGTGAATACCCACTGTCTTACCAGCAGCCACAGCTTCTTCTTTCAGAAGTCGTCAGCCATTCCCATCTTCTTTGGGTCTCCACTTCGAGCGAAAGTATGGCATCCCCGATAAAGGTTGGCCTCTTGACACAAGTTTCAAAACACCGTCGCTCTCTTCACTCCCCACTGGTAACGAACCACATCAAAATATCCCGCGAGTACTGAGAGAAATGGGGTCACTGGGAGCATTAGGGAGTAAAGCATCAGGGGCGAAGCCGCAACTCTTCTGATGCCGAAACGGCTCAGAATACACATTGTATCATTAAGTCGTGTCATCTCTCTCCATTTATATACTGCCGTTTATTCTTCCTGAAAAAGAAATTCACAGGTTCACATTTACCCACGTTATATTCCTGCTGTCACGTTATTGTGTATTGATATCCAATATAAGGTTCTCCAGTTCTTCTTGATAAATTAAATTCCTGCCTATCCTAGTAAGAAGGTGTTTGTTCCATTTATCTAAACCGGTGATATTGGCTGCAAATAGTTGTGGACCGAACACTGGTCACTGTGACACTATAGTCGTCAATTTGTGTCGAACTGATAAAGACGGATTTATCCCACATTCCTCTCTGCTCATGTCTCAGTAACCAGTCCTCCCCGTATTCCTGTGCTATAGATTTCAAAGGCTGAATGTTCACTTCCATTTCCTGTGTATCTGTCATGAGAGATGAGAAGATTTCCTCAAATGTCTGAGTAGAATTCTCGAATGGTTGAATGGCCTCTTTCTGTTCGTGGTTAAAACTCTTGAGAGGCTGCATCGGCTGCTTCAGTCCGGGTGTTGTTGGGAATGGTGCTGAACATTTGGTACCGTCAGTGACAGCGCACTTCTAACTTAATGATGGAGGGAAGTCCATTGATGCTGCATTTGCTGATTGCCCACTGTGACTCATGGATGCCCGGTTTCCATTTTCTTGATCCTTTAGAAATATGTCATATCTCACAGGGGGTAGTGCTACAGAGCACAGTGTGGAGTACCTTCAATAGGAGAGTTAGAATTTCCCTCAGACAGGACTGTGTACCTGCTGTTCCTGGAGATAATTTTAGGATCAGATGCATCAGTGAGAAGGACTTTGGTGAAAATGTTTCCCTCTTCTTGGTACCCCTATCATTTCCCACAGTCTGCCTGCTGTGTATTTGAGGCCTTGCTGGTCAGTCAGTGGTGGGCATGTGGACACACTCTTAGTGATAGACTATGAAGTCCCACACCAAGAGTATGTTATGTGTTCTTGTTAGCCTCAGTGCTTACTCTGATTTGTTTTTAACGTTTTGGGGAACACAGTTTTCACCGAGGCGTCGTGTGGAGGGTAGTAGATGTCTATCATCAGGTGGTTTCCTTGACCATCGTGGCCTGTTACTATTAGATTTCCAGGGCTCTAGAATCATTGTTGGGGAATTCCACGGTTAACTAATTTCCTGACTGTATCCCACGGTGCCGCCATCACTGGTGGGTCTGTCCTGCCAGTGGGACAGGATATATCCAGAGGTGGTGATGGAATTCTTTGCAACATTACCAATTAGGCCTGAATCTATGAGTATGAATGTGTCAGACTGTTTCCTAACTGGATCAATATGAGGGATAAAGGTTACTATGGGCAGGGACTCATAGGTTAAAAAGGTGAATGAAAGGCACTCGATCAGAATGTGTATTTTACTCTCAAATAGCCTGAGACGATCAATGTTTACATTGAGTGAAATGGATATTATTTTATGCCATTATAGTGACATGAGTACAGTGTTACTGATATTGGCAACTGAATATCCACGACATTTTACAGCTGTGTTTGCCAGATCAAACTGAAAAGGGTGTTCGGAGGAAATTGCTGATTAAGGGATGACATCTACATTGTTATTAAAGAGGATCTTATATCAACATTTTGAGCTATTGCCATTGTCTTATTCATTTTGCGTACAAAGTTCCAGTTCAGTTGAGTTGAGTTTGGGTAGAGATTCCCAGAGTGAGGCTGACTTGGTCTAACCAAACCTCAGTGGGGGGAAGTTACTTTCTGATATGGGTCTTTATGACTCCACCGCATACTGCACCCAACAATCCCCGGAACATTCCATTCCCGACATTCCCGGGAACCCTCTTTACCCGACATTCTCTGGAACATTCTATCACTGATATTTGTGAACGACCGTCCGTCAGTGATTTGAATAAATGACAAGATCTCAACGAAGGAGATCACGTTCCAGGGAGAAGGAGACACACTTCCGAAGATCCCTCAGGCATTCAAGGGGGTGAATATGTTTTCCCTGCATTTACATTTCTTCACGACGGAGGATTAGCCATAATTTAGTCTGAAAGACAGAAATTTCCAGACACTGCTTGTCTTCAAGGAACTAGGAAAGATTCCTTCAGAACAGAATCATTTCACCCTTCGTTTGAGGAATTAGAAAGACGTTACCTGTGTCTGTTCTCGAATGATCTCTTATGGGGAATGTTCGAGAAACCATCTATTCGTATGGATGTGTTTCTGTGCGTTTGAGGAGGGACGCTTGCTTGCGTTTATGACATTTATTTTCAATAATTAAGAGATTTCCATTTGTTATTTCAGCTTCAATTATTTAAATAAATCTCTGAATACAGTGACACATTTAAACTCTCACTGCGTCCTCAATCAAACTGGTCACTTGGCCTCCAGACTGATGCATTATGTGTTTGTTTACCTTTTTCGCAGTAAACGCAGTGACGATCTACGTCCTGCTTCTTCAAGATTGGGGATTGTCTCCAAGTGTCAGACGTCACCTGGTGGCCATGGCACTGGCGGTTCTACGGGCCATTATCCTCGAGCTGATCTGGAGACAGATTCCCATTGTTTATAACGAACCGTTTAATTTCCTGAGGTCAATCCCGTGCGTAATATCCACGCTGTCCTGCTTTGTGCAGCCACTGATTGTTCGGGCTGGTTCACTATCACTTTTAAATTTGATCGGTTTGTGGCCATTTGTTGCCAATAGCTGAAAAGTAAATATTGTAGTGAGAAAGTGGTGGTTGTGATTCTGGGAACAGTGACTGTGCTGAACTGTTTAAAGAACGTTTCCTGGTATTGTTTGCTCACAGCTCATTATCAGCTGGGGAACGAGCCCTGGTTTTGTTGGTAACAAACCTTGTTCAGTTTTCCCGTGTCTGGGTCACAACCGAGTTCCTCCAACACATTCTGAACCCCACTTTCCCTTTTCTCCTGATTCTTCTGCTCAATGTCTTCACCGTCAGACACGTTTTAATTACCAGCAGACCCCGCAGGAAACTCCGCGCTCACACCAAGGGGGACATTCAGTCTGACACAGAAATGAGATATCGAAAAAATCCATCATTTTACTGTGTGTGATCTCGGCCAATTTTATCCTGTTATGGTCAACGTTAATGGTGTTTTCTATATGGAGACGGACGTGGTATATTTTGGATGACATTGCGTCTTTAGAATTCTTTGTGCGGGAACTTGGCTTTATGCTGCAGCTCCTCATTTGCTGCACAAACACCGAGATTTAAGTCGTGATCCAGACTAAGTTCAGACAGCACCTGAAGAATGTACTGAAATATCCCTTTATCCAAATTCAATCAATCGAATTCATTCATTCATTCAACCATTCGGGTTTTTCACATTTCATTTCACTGTTTCAGCAATAAAATAGCCTAGCAATATGAGGGGAATGCTGATTTATTTTGAGCTTATCCAACAGAGGGTTGCAGGGAGACATTTCAATGTTTCTGTCAACTCAGTCCCAGTCTCTAAAGGCACCCTCCCACTGACTGGATCGAACAGATTTATCTGAAAACAATAAAAATGGTCACTAAAACACACTGAGCAGCGGAGTGAATGATGTTGTTGCTTGTCTTTGTTTATGAAGAAACTCAGCTGGTGAGAGACAGATCAAGTACCAAGTCCTGGTCCTCAGGAAAGAGGAGGAGACCTGTGCCTGAGCTCACGAGTTCGGTTTATGTCACTCTGTCCTTGGTTTTGCCACTGGGGCTCCCACTTCGAATTGGCCTTTGGCAAAATTCATTTTTACAGCCCGTTCACCCCATCACAACTCAACTGGATCCGTCTTCCTCTCTCTCCATCTCTCTCTCTCTATCACACGCTCTCTCGCCTCCACCCTCAGCTCCTCACTTGCACTCTCTCTCCCTCTTTCTCCTCATTTCACTCCCTCCCTCCACATACTCACTTTCTCACCCCATCTCCCTTTCACTCACTCTTTTCCCAAATCTCTCTCTGTCTCTTCACACCTGTCGCTCCACCTGCTACCACTTTTCTTTCACACACTAACTTTCTTACTCACTCTCCTGATAACGCTGTCTCTCTCCCGCCTTTCCATCTCTCCACCAACCCGACCATTTCTGTCTATCCTCTACTCCACTCCCCAGCATCTCAACCCATCCCCATCAATGCGTCAGAGGGAGACGGTAGGGGAAGCAAAAGAGAGTGTATCGGAATGAGGGAGGGAATGAAATGAGATTCAGTCAGAGGAAAAGGAAGGATGAGAGAGAGAGAGAATGGGTATGGAGGGAGGGGGGAGAGAGGGACGAGGGTATAGAAAGAGCGAGTGGTGAAGAGAGAGTGGAAGTGCGGAGAGAGAGACAGTATTGGAGGGTGCAGAGGTAAAGAGAAGTTCAGCTGGGAGCGGGTAGAGCGATTGAGTGGGAACGGGTAGATATATAGAGTGGTTAGGGCTGAGAGAGAGTATGGAGGGAGTGGAGTGAGAATGGGACGGGAGAGAGAGGAGACAGAGATTGGGGAAGAGAGAGATTCGGAGGGGTAGAGAGACAGTGGGTCGTGGATGGTAACGGAGAGGGAAGTGGACTTGAGAGTAGGAGGGGAAGGGAGAGACAGAGAGAGGTGGACAGTGGGAGGGAAGCAGAGACAGAGGATGTTGAGTGGGCTTGGGAGAGGGAGAGATTGTCGGATGAATGTTGAGAGAGTAAGGGAGGAATAAAACACAACATGAGAGAAAGAGTAGCGTTAGAAAGAGAAAATGGAAGAGGGGAGAAATATATCGAGAGAAATACGGAGTGGAGAGTGTGTGTGGTGTGTAGAGAGAGTGATTTGGGGATATCGAGTGACAGAAAGTGATGTTGAGAAAGTGAGAATTGGAGGAAGGTAGAATATGAGAGAGAGAGAGAATGAGAGAGAGACAGCGTGCGAGTGGGACGGAGAAGACAGAGAGAGAAAAAAAGAG
Source organism: Chiloscyllium punctatum (assembly GCF_047496795.1). Taxonomy (NCBI): domain Eukaryota; kingdom Metazoa; phylum Chordata; class Chondrichthyes; order Orectolobiformes; family Hemiscylliidae; genus Chiloscyllium; species Chiloscyllium punctatum. The sequence continues at coordinate 14,485,791 of NC_092781.1, read as the reverse complement.
AGTGAATGAGTTAGAGCGAGAGAGAGAGAGAGTGTGGGATGGTGGTACTGAGAAAGAGAGAGAGAGGGAGTGAGGTAGGGAGAGAGGGAGAGCCAGTGGGTTACAGACAGTGAGAGGGAGATGTTTGGAGAGACAGACAGCGTGGGTGCGAGAGGGTAGAGCGAGAGAGAGGAGTGACTTGCAGAGAGAGAGAGTTAAAGGGGCAGAGGGTAGGAGAGTGTGGGAGGGGTGTAAAGATAGGAAAAATGTGAACAGGGTAGGGGAAGAGAGTCAGAGTGTGTGGGAGGGAGTAGACATGGAGAGTAGGTTTGGGGAAGACAGAGGGAGCGTGTGGTTTGTACATGAAGCGAAAGAGAGTGAGGGAGGTTTGTGGAGAGATACAGTTGAAGCGGGAGGAGAATAAGGGAGAGTCGGACTGATGTGGAGAGTGGTGGGAGTAGAGAAGAGAGTGTTGCCGGGGTAGAGAGAGTGGAAGCGGGGCAGAGATGTTGGGAAAAGGATGGAAAGAGTGTGAGAGAGGATAGAGAGAGACGGACCCGGGAGAGTGTGTGGGTGTGCGTTGGGGAGAGAACGTGGGAGGGTTCTAAGAGTGAGCTAGTGGGATTATGGTACAGAGTGGGAGAGAGGTAGAGAGAGAGGGAGAAGGGAGAGACAGAAAGGATGCGGATGGAGAGAAAAAATGAATGGGAGTGCTTAGAGAGGGAGAGAATGGGAGAAGGGTAGAGTATGACTGATAGAGCGAACTAGGGAGAGAGAGAGAAAGACAGAGAGCGACAGGGAGTGGAAGGGGTGTGCAAAGAGAGACAGAGAGAGAGTGGGAGGCAGTAGAGCAGGAGAAACAGTACAGAGAGAAAGAGATCGAGACTGGGAGTGGAGGAGAGAGAGTGTGAGTGAGAATGCGAGTGGTGTAGATCGTGGTAGGGGGTGTAGAGAGAGAGATAGCGTGGAGGATGTATATTGCACAAGCGGGAGGAAGTCGAGACAGTGAGTGAGAAGCGATTGATAGAGAGAGAAGGAGAGGAAGACAGAGAGTGTGGGGGAGGGAGAGACAAAAAAGAGACAGACAGAGAGAGAGCAAGAGAGATTGGAAGGGATGTAGCGAGAGAGAGAGAGACAGACAGAGACAATGGACGCAGATGGAGAGCGTGAGAAGCGGAGGGGGAGAGTGAGTGATAGTGGTGAGTACAATGAACGAGGGGGGAGGTGGTTAGAGATAGAGTGAGAGTGGTTTAGAGAGAGCACGGAAGGTGTAGAGAGAAAGTGTGTGGATGTGAGTAGAGAGAGATGGGAGAGTGGCAGAGAAAGAGATTGGTAAGGAGTAAAGAGAGAAACGGAGAGAGGGATGATATTAGACAGAAAGAGAGAGTGTTGGGAGAGAGAGGGGTTGTGAATAGGGAATGGAGACAGAGAGAGTGAGTGATTTGAGAGACAGAGAGTGTTCCGAGGGTAGAGAGAGACTGACAGAGATGAAGAGAGGGGAGGCGAGTGGGAGAGAGTGTGAGGGGGTATAGAGGGAGAGAGAGGGACGGTGTGGAGAGAGCCTGTGGGAGGGGGAAGGTGGGACAGTCGGCTGGGAGACCAGCAAAATAGCAGTGGAAAGAGAGCGAGAGCGGGGTTAGAGAAAGAATGGGAAGGTGTTCGAGAGAGAGAGAGATAGAGATAGATTCTTGGAGTAAGCCGAGTAAGAGTGAGCTCCAAAGGAGTAGAGAGGAACTGTTGGAGGGCAGTAACAGAGAGAAGGAAGGGAGTAGATAATGATTGGGAGGCTGGTAGAGACAGAGAGTGGGAGATGGATCGAGAGAGAGTGGGATGAGGTTAGACAGAGTGGGAAGTGTAGACAGAGGGAGTTTAGAGAGAGAGACTGGGGAGCAGGGGTAGAGAGAAAGGGACAGCGCGGGAAGAGTGCAGAGAGAGATTGCGGGAGGGCTGAGAGACACCGAGTAAGGGGGAAGAGAGAGAGAAGGAAGTGAGTAAGGAGAGATTTGGAGGGTGGTGGAGACAGTGGAAGGTGATGAGAGAGAGAGAGAGTGGGAGGTATTGGTGAGCTTGAGTGCAAGGGCATAGGGAAATTACGTGGGAATATATTAGAGAGAGAGAGAGCGAGAGAGATTGGGGTAGACCGAGAGAAAGTGAGGGGAGAGAAAAAGAGGTAGCGAGTAGAGAGAGGGAGATAACTTTGGAAAGTGTGGAGAGAGATGGAAAGAAAGTGGGTGGCGGTAACTAGAGACAGTGGGAGGGGTGCAGAAAAGAGTCGGAGGGCGGAAGAGAAAGAGATTGGTGGGGTAGAGTGAGCGTTTGGGAGGGGTTTTAGAGAGACAGACAGAGAGAAACAGAAACAGAGAGCAGCAGAGAGGGGAAGGGGCCTGGAGACAGAGAGAAAGAGAGTGAGGGTTAGAGACTGAAGTGTATGTGGAAGGGAGAGAGAGTTGAATGAGGGTAGAGATAGAGGGAGAGAGGTAGAGAGAGAGAGAGAAAGATAATGTGTGACGCTGTTGTAGTGAATGAGAAATGGACGGGAAAAAGAGTGAGTAGGAAGGGGGCATAACGAGAGAGAAAGTGGGAGGGTTTTAGAGAAAGCGAGTGTGGGACTTCAGTAGTTAGTGAGGTAGAATGGGAGGTGGGAGAGAGTGTGTGAGGCAGGTAGATGGCGAATGGGTGGAGTAGAAAGCGGAAAAGAGTGAGTGGAAATTGGTTCGAGAGAGAGTGCCCCCGGATGGAGAGAAGAGTGTTTGGGGAAGAGAGAGAGAGAGAGGAAGGGGTAGAGAGACATTGTGAGCTGTTTAGGGAGAGAGTGGAAGTCGTGTTGAGCGACAAAGTGGTTAGGGGTTCGGGACAGAAGAAAGGGAGGCCAGAGAGAAAGAGAGAGAGTGGGAGATTCTTGAGAGAGTGAAGAAGAGAGATACGCAGGAGTGTAGAGAAACAGTGACTGACAGAGAGAAAGAGAGACAGGCAGCCAGAGAGAGTGGAAGGGGGTGGCAGAGAGTGTGAGACAGATAGAAAGAGAGTGACAGAAAGAGGACAGAGATAGAGATAGAGAATGAGAGACAATGCTTGGGGTGTGAGGAGAAAGTGAGAGAGTGTGAGGTGAGTAGAGAAACTGAGAGTGAGAGTGGGAGTGAGGTAGAACTTTTGGGAAGGTAAGTAAAGAGGGTAGGAGTGCTTAAAGAGAGAGAGTGGGTAGGAGTGTAGTGAGAAAGAATCGGAGTGGTTACAGAGAGGGGTAGAGGATAAATAGAGAGAGGGAATATGGAGAGAGGGGAAGAGCTGGAGGTTGTTATAGAGAGACTGAGTGGGAGGAAGGAGAGAGAGGGACAAGGATAGAGAGAGAAATAGACAAAGAGTGAGCAGCAGAGAGTGGGAGGAACATAGAGAGAGAGTAGGAGAGGGGACAGAGAGAGTGCGTGTGGGAGGATTCATAGAGACAGAGACATTGAGAAACAAAAACAGAGACCGAGAGAGAGTCGGATGTGTGCAGATAGAGAGAGACAGAGTGGGGGATGTAGAGACTGAGTGGGAGTGGGTTAGGGAGACAGAGTGGTAGGAGTGTATAGAGAGAGTGGGCCAGGTAGAGAGCGAGACAGTAAGACAGACTGGGACACGGTTGGAGTGAGTGAGAAAGCGAGTGGGATGAGAGAGAGTCCGAAGGGGGTATAGAAAGAGGGAGGGAAGGTATCGAAGAAAGAGAGTGCGCGAGTGAAATACAGAGAGAGGGAGAGTGGGAGGAGGGAGAGAATGGGAGGCGGGTAGAGAGAGAAAATGGGAGGACTGTAGAGAGAGGGACAAAAAGGCAATGAAGGCGTTTCGAGAGCACGTGGCGCTGAATAGAGAGACAGTGTCGTCTGGGGCAGAGAGAGTTTGGAAGTTGTAGAGAGACAGTGGGAGTTGATTAAAGAGAGAATAGACGTGCTGTAGAGAGAGAAAATGGATGGGGATTAGGGAAAGAGAAAGGAGGCGAGAGAGAGAGTGTGTGGATGATGGAGAGAGTGTGAGGTTTTTTTGAGAGAGAGAGACGGAGGAGGGTGGCTAGAGAGTGACTGACAGAGAGACAGAGAAAGACAGCGGGAGATAGTGGAAAGTGTTTGCAGAGAGCGTGAGACAAAGCGAGAGTGGGAGGCAGCAGAACGAGATGCGAAAACAGAGAATGATAGAGAGTGGTTGGGGGTAGAGAGAAAAACAGAGAGCGAGAGGTGAGTTGAAAGACTGAGAGTGAGAGTGGGAGTAAGGTAGAGATTGTTGTAAGTTGTGTAGTGCATGTGGGAGTGTGCAGAGAGAAAATGGGGAGATGTGTGGTGAGAGAGAATGGGAGTTGTTAGAGAAAGGGGTTAGAGGGTAGAGAGAGAGGGAATGGTAGAGAGAGAGAGACAGTGGGGGATTTTAGAGGAGGTAGAGAGAGAGCGACAAAGAGAGACATATACAAAGAGAGAGAGACCAAAAGAGAATGGGAGGGAGGTAGCGAGAGGAGGAGTGAGAGAGAAAGAGAGTGGGACATGGATGAAGATAGAGAAGGGGGATCGAGAGAGATTGGGGAGATAAGAGAGAGTGGGAGGGTCTTAGACAGAGAGTGGGAGGGGGTTAGAGAGTGAGGGAGAATGGTTTGGGGTTGGAGAGAGAGAGGCAGGAGAGAGAGTGTGTGCAGGTAAAGGGTGGAGATAGAGTGTGTGAGGGTTTTGAGAGAGTCGGAGGAGGGCGGAGAAAGTGTGACCAAGAGAAATGCAGACAAAGAGAGAGAATGCAAGGGGTTTGCAAAGCGAAAGACCGAGAGAGAGAGTGGGAGTGAGTAGAATGTTTGAGAGACGGTTAGAGAGAGTAGTTCAGGGTCAGAGAGAAAGAGAGAGGGAGGAGATAGAGGAAGGAAGAGGAATAGCAGGAGTGGAGTACAGAGACAGAGTAAGAGAAGAGAGAGACAGAGGGGGTAGAAAGAGAGCACGATTGACAGCGAGGGAGTAGAGAAAGGCAGTGGGAGCGGAGAAGAGAGGGACAGTGGGATGGAAGATTGATAGTGTGAGGTTTAGAGAGAGAAAGTGGAAGGTGAGGGAGAGTGGGACTGGTATAGAGGATATAGAGTGGGACGGTGTAGAGGGAGAGAGTGTGAGGGGGTAGAGAGAAAGTGGGTGTAGAGAGAGCGTGGTAGAGTTGTATAGAATGTGAGAGTGGGAGGGTATAAACATAGAGAGACGGACCGAGCAATCGAGACTTGGAGAGCATTGAGCGAAACACAGAGAGTGAGAAGGGAGTAGAGAGAGACTGTGGGAGGTTGGAGAGAGAGAGGGAGGGGGAATGAGTGAGAAGGGGCTCAGTGAGTGTTGGGAGGGTGAGAGACAGGGAGTGGGATGGAAAGAGAGCGAGAGTAGCAGGGGACGAGAGATAGAGAGGGGGAGGGGAGAAAAATACAGAAGTGGATGGCGGAAAGAGAGAGTAAGTGGGTAGAGATCGAGTGGGGTTAGAGACAGAGTGGAAGGGGTGGACAAAAAGTGAGAGAGGGAGGGTGTCAGAGAAGGTGTGTGAGGGTGAAGAAATAGAGGGCTGGAGAGAGCGAGAGAGACTGGGAGGGGGTAGACAGACAGACCGAGAGTTCGAAGGGATCAGAGAGAGAGTGCGGGAAAGAAAAGAGAAATCACCATAATCCAACTGTTCCAGGAAGATACCGTATTTCCAGCAGCTTCTGTGAGCAGAATAACTTCAGCGGTACGATAATATTGGAGACAATCCTAATTTTCTTTTGTTATGGAATCAACTGCTATTGGGAAAATAAGCTCTTTAGAATTAATATTCTGCAGTGTTTTTATTATTTCATTTGTCTTCATTTGTGTTAGTGTGTGTATGTGTGTCTTGGTCTGTGTGTGTGTGCATCTTGGCCTGTTCGTGTCTGTGTGTGTGCATGTTTCAATATGTCTCCGTTTGTAAAGAAAGACAAATATTGATTCATATATTTACAATGTCCAAACTGTTTGTCATTTACCTTTCCATCCTTGCTGGAGAAAATTTGCGTTGATTTTAAATAGGTTTTAACAAATTTCAGATATCTACCTGATTTGTCCATCACATTGCACCAAACGCAATCTAAGACTGATGTTATGGAGTAGACTAGTTACCCACATAATATTTTATGATAGGACCAAGAGTTTAACTTTTTTCATATTTAAAAGGCGGATATGAAGTAGATAATCTCGGTGCAATGCAGCTGGTCAAACCACTCGCTGGAAGCAAAGCAGTGTTCTTAAAATCACTGCATTTGAAACAAGAAAAAGAAGTTTAGAATAACTTAACTATTTAAAACACTACCACCAGTCAGGAATCATCTGCTGAAGAATGGAGCCTTTTTCCCACTGCAGCAACTTCTGTTTCAGCTGCCAGTTTCTCTGCTACAACTAAAGTAAACCACCTAAACATTCTAACTGAGAGAACTGGTCACTCCACTGCCATTTTTAAACGAGGCTTCTCTGAGACACTTCTGCACGTCTGCCTTTACAAACTCTTGGGGCAAAAAAGGAGCCACGAACACAATAATCTTGTGAAAGCGGGAGGAGAAAATGAAAACATGACCCTTGAACCTTTCTCGAAACAAGGATAAAGATGTATTCTCAAACAGCAATGTAAGTGCGAATTCCCTTCCCCACAAGTTTGTGGGGTCTGTATGTTTGCATTAATTCAAAGTTGTCTTACTTAGGTATTTGACAGAAATGTGATTCAAAGGTAATAAACTACAGATAAGGAAGTGTGGCTGGGACCGCAACCAAATCAACCACGCTCTGACTGCCTGGTGCAGAACGTTCAAAGTGTTCAATGACCCACTCATGGTCCATCGCACTTTCTTGCTTTGTTATTCTGTCCCATGAATCTGCTAGCCAGGAGCAGTTGGGGACCACTTTCCCCTTGTACGTGGAGCACAGAAACCGCTGAGACTATTCTGCCCCTCAGGCCTGGCACACCCAGCTTGGTATGGGTTGTACAAATGTTCTTAGGAAAAAGAAATGAATATCGATGTGAAGCAACTGGGTCGTCTCTCCTTACACAAGTTCAGATGTCCCCATTTGAAACTCTTGTTGTGGACCCAGATTTTCTGTGAGGACAGTTCCTGTGCCCCCACCCTCCAGGCACCATACCTCACCCAGAAATCACTCACACAATCCTCTGGTCTGTCTGACTGAAGCATTCCTCAGCAGATTTTCCAGGAAAATAACAATCACTAACTTTCCAGTCAGATGATGAGAAAACGCCAGAAACAGGAATTGGTCATTCACGCCCCTCATCATAAACCAACCTTGCCATACAATAAGAAAATGAATGGTCTGCTCTTGGCAACAACTTCTCTTTCGTGCCCAATTCCTTGTCGCTCTTAACTCCCTGACCAGACAAAAATCCCTCGAGCACAACCTCGAGAATGAATGTGTCTCACCAGTTACTCCGTTCTGTTAGAAGGAAACACTCTGCACATAAACAGTGGGTTCTACTGAATTGGAAGGAAGATACGAACACAAGTTTGGTGTGACTGGTCCGAATGCCGTGGCAGTAATTTGACTGAGTGTCAGGGCGCTGACGTCGAAACCATCTGCTAATTAAATTGAACACCCCAGAAAAGCTCGCGTCGCCTCGTAATGACTGAATGAAAACCAATGATTTCCACTGCGTAAAGAAATGAAATAACAATTTATTATGCTATTTCTGGCATTGAACACGAAACAAAACACAACAAAACTAATCCCCTTTCTCTTAACTAATCACTCTCGAATCCCAAACGATATCAAAGTGTTACTCCAATAACATAATTACTAAATATTGATGTAACATAATCACTCAAACTCCATAGAGGGTCCTAAGTTGTCTTCTTCCGATCACCCGATTCTGCTATTTTCTTCCAGATTCTGATTAAGCTGTCTTCTCTTTGGAGCGACTTCTTACTTTTACTATGAGTATTTGTAGCATTCTTACATTTTTGGAAAGATTAGAATACAAAAAATCGAGACTATTTTGATGCAGTCTGAAGTGAGAGGCTTCGAATTCGCAAACGGTCCATATCGCAGATCGAAGAAATAATGTTGCAGATGCGTTGACCCCCGGGCTAAAAATTAAATTAATACAGATAACGTCGAACTCTTACTGTGCAAACTTTACGCACGTAAAATCAGTAAGGAATGCGTAACTTTAGATTACCTTTTTATGTATTTTGCAAAAAATGGTATTAAGGTTCAGAGAAAAAGAAGAAAAATGAAGTCATCTTTTTATTATGACAGTTCATCTTCTTTAACAGAGAGGTGCCTTTCTGAGCTGAGAGATTCTGAGACCACGTGTGTGACATGTTGGCAGGTGCAGAGATTACTGCGAATTTATAATATGTAACAATCAGCGTAACATTGGGTTTTGATTTTAATAGCAACCGGATTTGAATGTAGCCAATTGATTAAAGTTATGTTCAGTATCACAAAAACAATGGAATTGAAATTTAATTGTTTTGAAACCATTTGGTTAATGACGGGGTCTTCAGAAACTAAACAAGGAAGGACATTTTGAAAATTACCCAGAGCTCGCTATCCCCCGAGAGCACGTGTAATCTGCAAGGGCTCTCAAAACTGTCAATGACAATATCAGAATGTGCCATCTTTTAAAACATCGGAGAAACAATTTATCACTTAAAGTAAAAAGAATGAAGGCCGCCCAGGAGAAGACCGCAGAAACACAAAGACAGAAGAAATCAGCAGAACGCAAAGCACACAGGGAAGATTAGAGATTCTGAAAACAGCAAGGAAGAGAGCATAAAAAACTGCTTGGACTTTGAGAAATCAAGTTCATTTGATGTTTATTAATCATGTTATAATAGGAGTATTTTTATTAGAGTTTGGTCAGATTATGCGTATTTAATAAAGAAGGGGATCGTGTTTGTTAATTGCTTTGCTTCGTGTTCAGTGTTAGAATTAGCAACATGAATTGCTTTATTTCCATAAACTTTGGAATGGCAGGGTTTTCTTTCACACTGATGCTATTAGCAGATTCCGTGTCAAGACGAGGTTTTGTGGGGTATTTAATTTAATTAGCAGACGGTTTCGAAAACAATGCAGACAAGAAAAGTATTATTATTTTTCTCACAACTGGCATCAAGCTGTCCACTACTTTTTTTTCTGTTTTCGCTCTGCATCCTGTTGAACTATTCGCTGTCACAATCGCTACTTTGTCATCTGTGGGATCCTCTCAGGAATCTTAAGTGCATTGAAGAACATTGATCTCCCTCAATAGTTCGAAATGTGGCTCGTAGAACTAATGAATTTCCGGGAGAAAAAGATCCATACTGTGTTTACCAGTTTTGGAAAAATAAATCCAGCAAGCTCAATCTTCAAGCTGCATGTATATTTCGCCATATATCTGGTGCAGAGTTCAACCACTCTTCACCGCAATGATTATTTTTTGGAGTAATTCCACTTCTAATCTCTTTGTGTTTCTCAATTCCCTGGGTCACCCATTTTCCTGATATTTCTGGAAGATTTTCTGTTACATCCTCTGTGGACACAATGCCAACATCTTCATGTCACTGCGCAGAATGATAGCCTCTGTTACCACCTAAATACACCAGAGGATGACACTGGAGATAACAGAGATAAGGAGGTGTGTGCAGGCTGCAGCAATTTACAAAAACAGGAGGTGGTAAAGAACATAAGGAGGTAACAAAGGTCGAATAGTGTGAATTCTGGAAGAAGTTATATAGATAAGAAGGCTTTACGAGCAGACAGATGTTGGAGAAAAAAAAGATGCATGTTCATACTGGAGCAGGTAACAGCGACGGAGAGTTCTCGGCGTTACAGCAATTGACAAATATAGTGAGGTGATTCTGGATAATGTGACGGGTCGGGAGTGGGTGCAAGTGCTGGAAAATGTTACAGGAGTAGGGAGTGGGTTTAGGTGCTGGACGATATAACAGGGATAGCGATTGGGTGTAGGTGCAGGAAAATGTTACTTGATTAGGAGTTGGGTACAGATGATGGATAATGTTACAGGGATAGGGAGTGGCTGTAGGTGCTGAAGAAAGTTACAGAGAGGGAGGTGTGTAGTTCCTGGAGAATGATACAGGGATAAGGAATCTGTGTAGGTGCTGGGGTATGTTTCAGGTAAAGGAAGTCAGTGTTCTTGCTGGAGGATGTTGCAGCGAGAGAGAGCGGGTGTAGGTGATGGAGAATTTTACAGGGATAAGGATGGGTGCAGGTGATTGAGAATGTACAGAGATATGGAGCGGATAGGTACTCGAGAATGTAACAGGGATAGGAACTGGGTGCAGTAGCTGGGCAATGTTACAATGATAGGGAGTGGTTGTGATTGCAGGAGACGTTTATAGAGAGAGAGAACGTCGAAGCAGGCGGAAGAGGCACAAAGTGGAGAGGAAGCTGAATGAAATTACTCAGAGAGTGAAAGGAAAACGAAAGAGGTGATTACAGAATTTTGGAGAAATGCTGATGGAGGAGGTGGTTGAAGAAATAGAGAGGATTGAAATCGCGAGAAGATAACATTAGCTTTACGGCATGGTAGCTGAAACAAATAGGAAACCAAGGCTGGAGACATCTCAGGTATATGAAAGGAAGGCTATAGAATTTATAGAAATAGAAAAACAAGTCTGGATTTGTTACATTAGTAGGAAAGCAAGGCTGGAAAATGTGAAAGGGATCAAGGCTGGAGATGTCACATCGATTAGTAAGTACGGCTGAAGATGTTATAGAGACAGGAAAGCAAGGCTGGAGATTTTAAACAGATTTGAAAACAAGACAGGGGATGTTACAGAGATAGGAAATGAAGGCAGAGATGTCACACAGTTAGGAAAGCAAAAATGGAGATGTTACTGGGATTGGAAGTATGGGCAGAATATGTAACAGACATTGCAAAGCAAGTCTGGAGATGTTACAGAGACAGGAAAACAAGGCTGGAGATGTCACACGGATTGGAAAGCAAGACTGGAGGTATTACAGAGAGAGGAAAGCATGCCTGGAGATGTTTATGAGACAGCAGAGCAAGTCTGGAAATGTTATAGCGATATGAAACCAGGGCTGGAGTTGTTACATAGTTAGGGAAACAAGGCTGGAGATGTAAATGTTAAGGAAAGCGTGGCTGGATATGTTATGGAGATAGGAAAGAAAGGCTGGAGATGTGATAAAGTTAGGAATGCAAGGCTGGGGATGTTATAGAGATAAGAATACAAGGGTCGAGGTGTTGCAGACGTAGGAGAGCATGGCTGGAAATGTGATAGAGATAGCAAGTCCGGACTGGACATGTTATAAAGACAGGGAAGCAATGATAGAGAAGTTACAGAGATAGGCGAGTAAGGCTGGTGATAATACAGCAATAGGAAATCAAGGTCTCAGTCATGACAGAAAGAGGAAAGCAGGACTGGAGACGTTGCAGAGATAGCAGAGCAATGCTGGAGGCATTATACCCATAGGGAAACAAGGCTGAAGACGCTTTTGTGTTTGGAAAACAAGACGTGACATGTTTTGGCGGTAGGAAGTCAAAGATGGTGATCTTATAGAGATAGGAAATGAAGCCTGGAAAGGTTACAGAGTTAGGATTTCAAGTCTGGAGTTGACACCACAAGGCTGGAGATGTTAGGAAAGATGAAAGCAATGCGGGAGTTGTTTGGATATAGGAAAGCACGACGAGAGATGTTACAGAGATAGAAAAGAAAGGTTGTAGATGTTATAATGTTAGAAATGCAATGTTGGAGATTATACAGAGAAAGGAGTGCAAGACTGGAGACATTATAGAGTTGGGAATGCAAGGCTGGGGATGACACAGGGATAAGAAAGGAAGGCTGGGGATGCTACTTCGACAGGAAAGCAGGTCTGGAGCTGTTCCGGAGATATGAAAACAAGGCTTGAAATATTACACGGACAGGAAAACAGCACTGCCGATGTCAGAGAGATAGGAAAGCAGGACTGAAGACATTACGTGGATTGGAAAGCAACGCTGGAGATGTGACACAGATATGAAAGCAACGGTGGATATGTTACAGAGTGATGAAAGCATGGCTCGAGCGGTTACATTATTAGAAAAAAAAAAGGTTGGAGATGTCATTGAGATCGAAAAGCACGGCTGCAGACGTGACATGAATCGGAACGCATCGCTGGTGATGTTATAGAATGGGAAAGTAAGACTGGTGCTATTACAGGGATAGGGAAACAAGATGGAGATGGTCCTTACATAGGAAAGCAATTCTGGAGATGTTACATGGATAGGAAAGCAAGGCAGGAGATTTTACAGAAATAAGAAACCAAGGCTGGAGATGATGCAGAGATAGGAAAGCAAAGATGGAGATTTTACATGGAGATGAAAGCAAGGTTGGAGACATTACAGCGAAAGGAAAACAAGGATGGAGATGTTAAATAGATACGATAGTATGGCCGGAGATGTGACAGAGATAAGATTTCGGGGCTGCAGATGTTATTGAGACAGGGCGGGACCGGTCGGGATGTTACAGGGATAGAAAAGCAAGGCTGGAGATGTTACAGAGATAGGAAAGTTAGTTTGCAGATAACACAGAGATAGCAAAGCAAGGCTGGAGAAGTTACATAGATAGGAATGCAACACCAGAGGGCTTATAGAAATAGGAGATCCAAGCTGCAGATGTTATAGAAATAGGAAAACAAGATTACAGATTTTGCAGAGATTGTAACACAAAGCTGGATTTGTTACATCGATGGGAATGCAATGTTAGAGGTCTTACAGTGATAGGAAAGCAAGACTGGAGATATTTCAAAAAATAGGAAAGCAAAGCTTGAGATGTTACACAAATAGGAAAGCGATGCCTCAAATTTTATAGAGATAGGAAAGCAAGGTGGTAGATAATGCAAAGGTAGGGAAGGAAGGCTGGAGATAATAGATAGACCGGAACAGAAAGCTAGAAGCATTAAGCAGATCAGAACACAAGCTTGGAGCTGTTAGAGAGTTCGAAAAGCAAGGCTGGGAATGGCCCACATACAGAAACGCAAAGCTAGAGATGTTGCAGAGATAAGAAAACAATGCTGGAGACTTTACAATGCTGGAGACATTACATAGGTAGGAAAGCAAGGCTGGGGATTTTTCAGAGACAGGAAAACAAGGCTGGTTATGTTACTCATTCAGCAAAGCAAGCCCAGAGATGTAGTAGAGATCAGCTGGCTGGGCAGATTCTTTTACAGAGATAGAAAAACAACGGCAGAGATGTTACATCTTAACGCAAGATAGAACTGGAGATGTTACAGAGAGAGGAAAGGACGGATGGAGATGTGACACAGGTAGGAAAATAAGTCTAGAAATGTTACAGAGAGAGGAAACCAAGGGACTGGAGACTATGTAGGCATAGAAAATCAACGCTGGATGTGCTGCAGCGATAGGAAAGCCAGGTTGGGGATGTTTCCGACATAAAAAAAAACATGGTTCGAGATGTTACAGAGATAGGAAAGGAAAGCTGGATATGTTACAGAGATAAGGAAGCAAGGCTGGAGATGTTGCCGAAATTGAAAAACAATTCTGGTGATGTTACAAAAGTAGGAGAGAAAGGCTGGAGATGTTATGGATATCGGAAAGCTGAACAGGAGATGTTACATAGAAAGGAAAGCAACGCTGAAGATGTTAAAGAGACAGGAAAGCAAGGCTGTTCATGTTACAGGCATAGGAAAGAACAGCGAGTTTTCAAAAGATTTGTTGCTCAGGTTGAGGTTGTGGATGTCGCCTTGCTCTTTGAGCTTGTTGTTCGTTTTCAGACGTTACTCCACCATACTAGATAACATCAGCAGCGAGCCTCCGGATGTAGCACTGGTGCAGGGCACACTTTCGATTTATATGTTTCGGTTTCCTTGGGTTGCTGATGTCATTTCACCAAAGGAATAGAGGTAACAAAGCAAGGCTGGAGATATTACAGAGATAGGAATGCACGTCAGGGGATATTCTCGGGATAGAAAAGCATGGCATCAGATGTTACAGAGAATGGAAAAGAAGATTGGAGATATTAGGATATAAGAAAGCAATGATGGAGATTTATAGACACAGGACAAACAAAGCTGGAGACTCGACAGAGATAGCAATGTCTGTGCATGCTAGAGCAGGCTCATGAGAACTTTTAATCCATTCACAGGATAACGTGTGTTGGGTGACAACTGAAGTTTAGAGAGATGGGAGGGGTGAGAAGGCTGATGGTGATTACAGGGAAACGAAGCCATGGAGTGGCTGGAGATGCGTACAGACAAAGGGAGATGTCTGGGGGCTGGAGGTGATTTGAGAGATATGGGAGTGGTTTGGAGCTGGAAGTGGTTAGAGGAAAAGGGGGGTGTAAGTTCTGTAGGAGGTAAGAGAAATAGGGAGGCATGTAGGAGCTGAAGGAGATTAGAAAGATAGGGAGGATTGTAGGGACAGGAGATGTTTGGAGAGTTAGGGAGGGGTAAAGGAGCTGGAGGTTTTAGCGAGAAATGATACAACGTAGGATGTCGATGTGGTTAGAAAGATCAGGAGGGCTGCAGTTGCTGGACAAGTGTCGAGAGATAGGAAGGGTGAAGGGCTTGGAGGAAGTTAGAAATTTATTTGAGAGGGATTAAGAAGCTGGAGAAGTTTGGAGAGACGGGGATGTTGCAGGGTTTAAAAGAGATGAGAGAAATACGGAGGGGTGCAGGGTTTGGAAGAGGTTCGATAGAAAGGGAGGAGTGTCGGGTTTGGAGGAAGGTAGAGCTGTCGTAAGTGGTGTGCGGTATGGAGGAGGCTAGTAAGACAGGAAGGACTGCTCTGCCTGGAGGAGATTATCGAGATATGGGTGATGTTGAAGCTGGAGGAGTTTAGAGAAATTGGTAGGGGTGTAGTCTTGTGGAGCATAGAGACATAGGAAAGGATTCAGAATCGTGGAGATTTGTGAAAGAGCAATATGTGTAGGAGTAGAAGGAGGTTTGTGAAAGAGGGAGGAGTGTGCGGGTTGGAGGAGGGTACAGAAACATCGACGTTGTAGGATTTGGAGCAGGTTTGAGAGTTCAGGAGGGGTGTTAAGAAAGTAAGGGAGTGAATGGCATGTAGCGTTTGAAGAAGGTTTGATAAATTGGGTGGGGTGTCGTGTTTGGAGAAGGTTAGAGAGATGGTGTTGTTGGGTTTGGAGGATGTTAAAGACGTTGGGTGGATTTAGGGTTAATTGGAGATTAAAGGGACCTGGTGAGGTGGGTGGTTCAGATGAGTTTAAAGAAATGATGTGTAGTAAAGATTCTGCCAGAATCTCCTGTTGAAGGTCGGTCGATGAAGGTTACGGAGGAAAGGTGGTCTCTGAGATCGAGATGGATGTAGAGTCTGGAGGCGATGACATGGAAGATTGAGTGGGAGAGGTGAGCAGTTTCAAAACAGAATTGTACAATGACTTAATGGAAGAAATTCATTGTAGAAACCTGTGTAATAGACAAGGCGTTATGAGAACCTTGAAGGAGTGAGGCATTTTGGGGTACAATCACAAAAGACAGAGAATCAGTGTCATATACCACAGGAGAGGGCCTTCGGTTGACAGCAACACAAATAAGAAGATGTGTAGACTCCCCAAACTCATCATTCATGATGTCAGGTTAAGTATTGTCTTTGAAAAGTCCTGCTGGCTCGGAAATCTCTGGCTGACGCCCCTCCCTCAGGTGACAGATAACTGTCCATCCACATTGAACAACACTTGGGGAAAGTTTTGAGAGTGTTACAAAGATGCAGAATGTACCACTACCGATAACGGCTCAGCAGCAGCGTTGCTGATTGGGTTTGTTGGGTATCAAAGTACATAGCTGCTATGCTGGGCCTACAGTGTGCTGACGACTAAGAAGGAGAAATATACTTGACCCCATCGATGACCGTATTGGTGCCAGTGACACTTTCACAAGGCATTTTTGGAGACAGAGTCCCAAATTTATATTGTAAATCCCCACTTCTGTGTGTGTGTTTAACACTATCACTTGCCTCAACAGGACAGATTTTGAATAGACCTGTCAACTCAATACTGGGATGTGTGAAGAATTCAGATCATTTCCAACAGCAGCAGAATTGTATTCCAGCACAATTTGACTATCACTCCCTGGCATATGCCTCACTTTAGCTGGAAATGTGATGCTGGAAAAGTGCAGCAGGACAGGCAGCATCCAAGGAACTGGAGAATCGTCGTTTCGGGCAACAGCCCTTCTCAGGAATTCACGTTACCCTGACCAACAATCCAGGAAATAAACCCTTGATCAATGAAGCACACAGAAGGGCCTGCCAAGAGCAGCACAATTTACACCTAAAAATAAGGTGAAGTTACCGATCAGGACCACGTACCAAATAAAATAAACTGCAAGTGAGAGACATATCTATACAACAAATCAAAATTATTCTCTGCAATATTGCCACATGCAGATGGTTGAATGGTGTTGGACAATCAAACAACTCACTGGTGGAGGCGGCTCCACACATGTCGCCTTCCTCAAAGATTGAAGAGTCCAGCACAAAAATACAAAAGATACGGCTGAAGCATTCACAACAATATACAGTTAGAAGGGTCAATGGAATGATCTGTTTACTCTCCTGCAGACGAGAGACTTCAACTAATTCGATTCATTTCCTGTGGTATCCAAAAATGACTGGCGGGATTGGAGAATCCATAGTTTTGTGGATCCCGATCACATTCCATTCAAGTTGTTCCTGTTGGGCGACAGCACTAGCATTAATCTGACAATATGGGACAATCGCCGAGTATGTCCTGGACACACTCAGCCAAAACATCAGACATTCAATGAATGCCCCACTTTTCTAATATCTTTCCTTAATAATGTTTTGATAGATTTCATTTGCAGTGGTATCATATAGTGATTGCTCAGCACTAACATGCTCACTGAAGCTCAGCCTGGGCTTTGCCTTGGCCACTCATCCAGTGACGTGATTGAAGCCTTGGTTCAAAGATGAACTACAAGAAAGCACACACCTGTTTTCTCGCGGTGAGGCGAGATGGACTGCAATTAACATCATAATAACTGCATTTTACCAAGTGTGGCTTCAAGGAGTAATAGAAAAACTGTAGAAAATGGGAACCACAGAAACCCCTGCACTGGTTGAAGTTCGACCTGATACAACACAAGATGATTGTGGTTAGTTGACAGCAGTCACCTCAACTCCAGAACAGCTCCGCAAAATTTCCCAAGTGGAGGTGTTTCCAAATAAGCCTGTAGATCAGAAATGGTAAGGTAAAACATCATCCTCCATTGAAGTGATAACGTTTCTCTCTCGTTCACTGAGACAACTGTGGGTAAATGAATTGGACAGTCATTATACCTTAAATAAGGGAGAGGTTGAGATGGACAGATATTTACAATCACCTCATTCAGTGCAGAAACTGACCCCACACTGTTTGCATTACACTTCATTACAAACAACGAGGACTGACTAACCAAGTGTGGACGTGTTTCGCGCAATGACCTGTCCAAATTATTGATATAACCAAGTCTTCACGCAGCACCTTAGGTTAGATATTTTAATAATATTCGGTTCAGATATGTTGTGACATACCTCTGGAGCAGATGTAATTTGCAGCAAGCTTCCTAGTTCGGAGAGAGGGACAATGTAGGTGAGTTATAGGAGTGTTCTTCCTCCTAGGCCCAGCAGTCTTCAGCTGCTTCATAAATAGCCATCCCGACAATGTAATGTCACAAATGGGGTATTTGTCAATGATGGGACAATGTTCATCACCATTCGTGCTTACTAAGATATGCAAACTATGCAGGCGTATGCTTTAATTTGACAAGTTACATTTGCATTGCGCACATGCCTGACAATGATCACCTCGAACACTACAGAATTGAATCACAATCGATAACATTCAATGCCATGATCATTAACGAACGTACAAAATATCAATATCCTCAGGATGAACGTCAAACAGAACTGGACAAAAGATACAGATTTATTACCATTCCTGTAAAGGCTACCGCCTGAAACGTCAACTCATCGGCACCTCAGATGCTGCCTGGCCTGTTGTGCTTTTCCAGAGCGCCTATTTTCGATTCATATGTATTTATTAGCGAGAAAGGTATGTCAGGATCTGGGAATCCCGTAAAAATAGGTAAGCTCATGCTTTCTGTAAGTCTGTCCAGCACCTGTAATACACACGTTCAAGGTGCGTGTGATGAAATATTTCACATTAACCTGGATGAGTGCAGTTTCGCCTCTCCTCCACTGACACAGTAGTGTCATCGACACGGTGCTCTGCGGAAATTTCCCAAGGCTCCTTAGAAAGTATTCGAGGAGAAAATTAGGAATGCAGATGCTGGAGATCAGAGCTGAAAATGTGTTGCTGGAAAAGCGCAGCAGGTCAGACAGCATCCAAGGAACAGGAGAATCAACGTTTCGGGCATAAGCCCTTCTTCAGGAATGAGGAAAGTGTGTCCAGCAGGATAAGATAAAAGGTAGGGAGGAGGGACTTGGAGGAAGGGCGTTGGAAATGCAATAGGTGGAAGGAGGTCAAGGTGAGGGTGATAGGCCAGAGTGGGGTGGGGACGGAGAGGTCAGGAAGAAGATTGCAGGTTAGGAAGGCCGTGCTGAGTTCGAGGGATTTGACTGAGACAAGATGGGGGGAGGAGAAATGAGGAAACTGGAGGAATCTGAGCTCATCCCTTGTGGTTGGAAGGTTCTTAGGCAGAATCCTCTCACTTCCTCCAAACCAAAAGAGTAGCCATGGGCACACGCATGGGCCCCAGCTATGCCTGCCTCGTCGTAGAATATGTGGAACAGTTGATCTTCCGCAGCTACACTGGCACCACCCTCCACCTTTTCCTCCACGCATCGATGACTGTATCGGCCCTGCCTCGTGCTCCCATGAGGAGGTTGAACAGTTTATCCACTTTACCAACACGTCCCACCCGACCTCAAATTCACCTGGACCGTCTCAGATTCCTCCCTCCACTTCCTAGACCTTTCCATTTCTATCTCGGGTGACCGAATTAACACGGACATTTACTATAATCCGACCGACTCCCACAGTTACAAAGACTACACCTCCTCCCACCCTGACCCCTGTAAAAACACCATCCCATATTCCCAATTCCTTCGTCTCCGCCGCATCTGCTCCCGGGGGACCAGTTCCCATACTGTACATCCCAAATGGCCTCTTTCTTCAAAGACACCAAACTCCCCCCAGACGTGGTCGACGATGCCCTCCACTTGCGGCTTCTCCACCATTGAGCCCCGCCCCTCCAACCGCCACCAGGACAGAACCCCACTGGTTCTCACCTACCACCCCAACAACCTCCATATACAGCTTATCATTCACCATCATTTCCGCCACCTCCAAACGGACCCCACCACCAGCGATACTTTTCCCTCCCGTCCGCTATCAGCGTTCCAAAAAGACCACTCCCTCCGTGACTCCCTCGTCAGGTCCACAGCCCCCACCAACCCAACCTCCACTCCCTGCACCTTCCCCTGCAACCGCAAGAAATGCCACACCTCCCCCCTTATTTCCCTCCAAGGCCCCAAGGAATACTTCCATATCCACCACAAATTCACCCGCACCTCCACACACATCATTTATTGCATCCGTTGCACCCGATGTGGCCTCCTCTATATTGGGGAGACAGGCCGCCTACTGCGGGTACTTTTCAGAGAACACCTCTGGGACACCCGGACCAACAAACCCAACCACCCCGTGGCTCAACACTTCAACTCTCCCTCCCACTCCACCTAGGACATGCAGGTCCTTGGACTCCTCCATCGCCAGACCATAGCAACACGACGGTTGGAGGAAGAGCGCCTCATCTTCTGCCTAGGAAACCTCCAACCACAAGGGATGAACTCAAATTTCTCCAGTTTCCTCATTTCCCCTCCCCACACCTTTTCTCAGTCAAATCCCTCGAACTCAGCACCGCCTTCCTAACCTGCAATCTTCTTCCTGACCTCTCTGCCCCCACCCCACTCTGGCCTATCACCCTCAGCTTGACCTCCTTCCACCTATCGCATTTCCAACGCCCCTCCCCCAAGTCCCTCCTCCCTACCTTTTATCTTATCCTGCTGGACACACTTTCCTCATTCCAGAAGAAGGGTTTATGCCCGAAACGTTGATTCTCCTGTTCCTTGGATGCTGCCTGACATGCTGCACTTTTCCAGCAACACATTTTAAGCTCCTTAGAAAATGTCTCTGAAACCACCACCTTGAAAAAGCATCAGGGTAGCAAATACACAGGACCACCACCATGTTTATGTTCAATTCCAAGCCTTCCTCTTTCTTGATTCGGAAACGTATTGCTGTTCCTTCAGTGCCACAGTTGCAAATTGCCTCCATCATGGCAATGTAAGTCTTCCTACAGCACATGGACTGCGGTGGTTCAAAGTGGCAGCCCTGCAGAACCTTCTCGAAGGCAAAAGGGAATGAGCAATATATATTGGGTCAATCACATTGCATGAATAAATTAGAATGAAACATGTCGCCCAGATACGCCTATTACCGGACACTGAGTTTTGGGTTTTGTGACCTCAGGCTAGTTGGGTCCAGTCAGTTCCTTGTTTGGTATGAACATCTGAAGGGACATGTTGCTCTTTAAAATATGTCAATCTTTCAGAGGCATGGCCTACATACCTAGCATGACACTGACACTGATGTTCATGTATCACATTAATGAGCTGTAAGATGGGCAGAAGCAATTGAAACGTGGTTGAAAATGTGTTGCTGGAAAAGTGCAGCATGTCAGGCAGCATCCAAGGAGCAGGAGAATCGACGTTTCGGGCATACGCCCTTCTTCAGGAATGAGGAAGATGTCCCAGGCAGGCTAAGATAAAAGGTAGGGAGGTGGGACATGGGGGAGGGGCGTTGGGAATGCGATAGGTGGAACGAGGTTGAGGTCAGGGTGATATGCCGAAGAGGTGGTGGGGGCGGAGAACTCGGGAAGAAGATTGCAAGTCAAGAAGGCGGTGCTGAGTCCGAGGGTTGGCCACCTCCAAACCGACCCCACCACCAAGGATATATTTCCCTCCCCTCCGCTATCAGCATTCAGGAAAGACCACTTCCTCTGCAACTTCCTCGTCAGGTCCACCCCTCTCACCATCCCAACCCCCACTCCCAGCATCTTCCCCTGCAACGCAAGAAATGCAGAACTACGCCCACACCTTCCTCCTCAATTCACTCCTAGGGCCCAAAGGATCCTTCCATATCCGTCACAAGTTCACCTGCACTTACACGCACATCATTTCCTGCAACCGCTGCACTCGATATGGCCTCCTCTACATTGGGGAGACAGGCCGCCTACTTGTGGAACGTTTCAGAGTACACATTTGGGACTCCCACAACAACCAACCCAACTACCCCGTGGCTGAACACTTTAACTCCCCCTCCCACCCCGCCAAGGACATGCAGGTCCTTGGCCTCCTCCATCGCCAGACAATGGCAACACGACAGCTGGAAGAAGAGCGCCTCATCTTCTGCCTAGGAACACTTCAACCACAAGGGATGAATGCAGATTTTTCCAGCTTCCTCATTTCCCCTCCCCCCACGTTATCTCAGTCCCAACTCTCGGACTCAGCACTGCCTTGTTGACCTGAAATCTATCCCCGACCTCTCAGCCCCCATCCCCTCTCTGGCCTATCACCCGCACCTTAACCTCCTTCCACCTATCGTATTCCTAACGCCCCTTACAAATGTCCCTCCTCCCTATTTTTTATCTTATTCCTGAAGAAGGGCTTATGCCCAAAACGTCGATTCTCCTGCTCCTTTGATGCTGCCAGACCTGCTGCGCTTGTACAGCAACACCTTTCTAAGCTCTGATCTCCAACATCGGCGGTCCTCTCTTTTCCCTTTTATCTTAGCCTGCTTAGCACGCCTTCCCCATTCCTGAAGAAGGGCTTATGTCCGAAACATCGATTCTCCTGCTCATTGGATGCTGCCTGACCTGCTGCGCTTTTCCAGCAACACATTTTTCAGCTATGATCTACAGCATTTGCAGTACTCACTTTCTCGCAATTGAACACATACTCATCTTTGACTGCAGAATGGTTAGACATACAGCAATATTGTTGCCATGAAACTGATGTGAGAAAATTAGCAGGGAGGAAGTGAGGACTGCAGAATGTTGGAGATTAAAGTCAAAAAGTGTAGTACTGACAAAACACAGGCGGTCAGGCAATATCTGGCGAGCAGGAGAGTCAACGAGTCGCACACAATATTAGTATAAAGGAAAAAAATGTATATGTGCAAATTCCTTGCACTTTATAAGAAGTTGATCTTGGGTGTGGTAACCAAACTCATCATTTCAATGTGATTCGAACCCGAGATTCAACACATTGTTGTTATAAAGGTGGACTGAGTAAATGGGTAAATTTTGTGCTTATTGGACAATTGGAAAGTCTGTATTACCAAAGGATGTTGGACCTTCAGTAAAGTATCTTTGTCGTCAATTGTCAGAACAATGCTGAAAACATTTCCATAGCAATTTCCAGCTCAAGTCACACACAAGGTTTTTGGTTCAGGATCATGCTGACCAACAATGTAACTGCACAATTCTGTTTGGATACTGACGTTGTGACGCTGACATGCACTGGATATGGTTTATGAAAGATTCAATGTAAGGAATCATGTGGTCAGGTGTCCAGCACTTAAATAAAAACTTCATTCGGGATCGGTCCAAGGGACTGAATTACAGAGTTTAGCAGACTCACCAGAAGATATAAACTTGCAAGACATGCTTGTTGCCAGGTGATTTTATTTAATATAAATGATTAAATGTGTTTAGATCGTCAATGATCCCTGTGCTGGTGCATTGACCAGACTGCCTCACACATTTCCCTGTCGTTCATGTATATCTCTCACTGGTGTATTGTGAGGGGTTCTGTGTATAACTGTCCAGCTCTAGTTTGGAAGCTGTCTAGACAGATTTTGCAGATGACCAGTATTTTGATGTCGTGGGGACGTGCAGTCGCACTGCGGCTGAAATCAGGTATTTCGGCATTCATTTTCAACAAGTTTGCTGCCTGCAAGATGGTGTGTTCACTGATCTGAGCGTGAATCAGATGTTTACTACAGTCATTGAATTGTGTAATAGCTCTCTGTGTACTGTGGGAATTTAGTTATTAGTCACTTCACTTATTTTCAACTGTAAAACAATGATAATTTGCTTATTTTAAAATAAGTAAGAAATAGGAGTATTAACCCTTCATTGTAGAAAATGTACAACAAGTAACAGTAACCTGCTATGTATTTGCCACAGGCTAATCAACTAACAGTCAAAAATTGACTATAAATCAGAATTCTGTAAACAGGAACATGTCCAGGCAACATAACGATCATCTCTGGTAGGTTCTGTCCCACTGATAGGACAGAACCAGATAGAGGTGTGCAGCTACTTGGTATATAGTCAATATGGCGCCTAGCACTGATGCTGGATCCTGTAGCTGCTAGACAACTCTGCGCTATGTTATGAGGGATTTATTAAAAGCAAAATATATAATTCGCCACATCGTCATCAATCCGCCTGCTGCAGGGACTCCTCTCTATAATATAATGGAAAATATGGTCACTGCCTAGTGCTTGTGCGAAAAATGGTCATTTTCACATTTGGTTGAAGCTCCACCATATTATGTAGCAACGCATGTGCTGAATGGGACAGACGTTAATAGATTGAGCAGCTAACGCCGAGGCATCCATGAGGTGCAAAGGGCCATGTGAAACAGTGGAATCATACTGTGAACAACTCAAACAGTCTGCAACCTCACGGCTCGGCATTTCTCTCACTCTACACTTGCCATCAAGCCAGGGATCCACCATGATTCAATGTAGAGTGCAGAAGGGTATGGTGGGAGCTGCACCAACCAGGTCTAGATAAGAGGGGACAGCCTGGAGAAGCTGTTATTGTCTTCAGCGACATAACAGGACGACTTACAATTGAAACAGCATAATCAACAAGTGATGGACAAAGCTCAGTGATCCCAAAATCGATGGTTCTGATCTATCTTTCGGCCATGCCTCATGTAGACATAAAAGATTAGTGGACAATGGAAGAGGCCATTGGATGAGTAGGCTACTCCACAACAATGAGATCCCCATTTATGGTGGAGAGAAGTACATCAGGAAAAAAAAATAAAGCTGATGCATTTGCACCAATTTTCAGGCAGAGGTGCTGAGTGACTGATTAAATTCCGCCGCCTTTAGTAGGCCCCAACATCACAAAACCCTAACTTCAGACAATTCAATACAATACATACAATATCAGAAATGCTTGGAGACACTGGGAACTGTGGTTTCACTGCAGAGATTGCCAAATGTCGGGCCAAGCTGGTCCATTCCAGTAAGAACATTGACATCGACCAACAATGTGATAAATTGTGTGTCCTATAAATAAAAAGCAGGACACTTGCATTGCAACCAGTCACTGGCCCATCGATATACTCTCTACCATGTGAATGTGAAGCAAAGTGACATAAATCATGTGATCAATAAGCAGTAACTTACTCAGGGACGCTCAGTTAGTGTCCAATGATCATGATCCCATTGCAAGCTCCGTTGAAATGAGTGGAATACCAAAGGGGCAGTAAGAGTAATTACTCTTAACATCAAGGCACCATTTAAACGCGTGTGAAAATGGGAGCCCGAGTATAATTATAGTACTTCGGAATCTGGGTGAGGTACTCCACTGGTTGAAATTATCACCAGTAAAAGAAGTGACGGTTGCCAGTGTCAATATTTCGAACTCCAGGACAGCTCTGCAGCCGTTCCTCAGGAAAGAGAGAGTCTGAGGCCCAACCATTTTCAGCGGCTGCAAAAACCTTCTCTCCATCATCGGGTCAGAAGTGGAAATATTGATTGATTATAGCATTCATAAAACAGAACCTGTCCAAAAGGAGCAGGACCTGCAAATCATTCAGGATCAGAATGACAAATACCAAGTCATGTTCACAATATCAATATTAGACAAACACGGCAAGAAAGAATCAGACCATCCATCTTTGATTTTCATTAGGATTGCTATTTCTGAGTTCTCAACACGGTGTTCATCAGAATTATCGTTGCTATTATTGACCAGGACATGCCTGGGACTGCCACAAAACCAACATTATCTTCAAGAGCAGGTCAGAGGCTCGGAATTCTGCAGTGCATCATACTCCTGCTGACTCCCCAAAGCCTCTGAGGGATTACATCTCAGTAATAACCCAGGAAGAAACCAGCCCATCTTGTTATTTTCACATCCACGATCATCCAGCCCCTCCATCACTGATGATGATCAGTAGCCGTGAACGCTATCGATAAGATCCACAGCACAAATGGTTATGAAACAGGACCTTCGAAGCGTACTGCTATCTAAAACAACAAAAGCAGCACCTACTTTGGAAAATCAACTCTCATCAATTTCACTTCTTTATACGATCAGATGTAATGAAGATTGCACATGACTTTAAATTTTTCAACTGCTCAGATCTCAAAATCAATCCAAATGTAGCGATAGTTGGACAACAGCCAGGCTTGACTGACAAGTGATAAGTACCATTTGTGCCACACCAAGGTCAGACAATGACCATCATAAACCATCTCATAATCGCCATTCGACATCCAAAGACAGGACCATTTCTAGATCCATTGGCAGTAACATTCTCAGTTTTTCTCAGGATCGTATATCTGCTATGGTTAGAACATCAAACCAAAAGCTATGAATGCTGCAGCGCGTAACATTTCACCTTACTTGCGACAACCTGTCCGCTATCTCCGAGATTCAAGTTAGGAAGAGGATGGAATAATCTCCATTAATCTGAATGAGTGTAACTTCAACTACACTCAAACAGCTTGGCACAATTAAAGACTACGCAGCCCATTTGAACAAACTCATGCACAATCACTCTCTCCCTCCACCACTGACACACAGCAGCAGATGTGAGTACCATGGCATTCTTCAGGTAACGCCAGCCACATTCTCTACCAACTGTCGAATCGAAGAAAAAGAGCAGCATTTAGACAATAGTGGTCATCAGTTATTTGATTCGAGCGTAAGTAGTGTAAGGGACAAAGCTAGACTGAGAGCTGGAGTTTTAATATGACTTAGTCTCAATTCATTGACCTGAAAATATATTTCACTCAAGTGAACAGGAAACAAAAACAAGGCGAACAAATAGAATCAGAGCAGTGACAGGTATTGTGAGGAAGTTTAATGTGTGTCTGACAAAATGTTTTCTGGATTTAGTGAATGAATGGTTACTAATGATCAACAGCCAAATTAATGACGAACACTCCTCATTCATTTGCAGCCTCCCATCCCCATCTGACTGTTGGGAATATCAAAACAGATAATTTGAAATGAAAGTGAGAGCTACTGTTTGGTGAATCCATCTTGCCCCTCTCTCCTGTGGACTTCTATTTTGGACACCGAGGTCTCGGGGTCACTGCACAGACAGAAGCTGCACGTACTCCACAACCACCAATGCCAGCATCTGTTACCAGCCAGTCTTCCCATGCCATCACAACATGTCTCCGATCCACTGATAGTATGCTTCTGTACTTCAATGCTGCAGCTCAGTGTGCACTGCCAACTGCCAAATCTCATTGCAGTACTGCGGCAAGGATGCTGTGCTCAGTGATTCGCACCTACTGCATGGACTGCACCTCTTGGGCAGCTCACTGCGTGTTGTAAACCATTGCTTTGAGTTTGCTTGAATACTCACAAAATAAATGGCTTATATAACCCAGCATTTAGCAGTATTTCACCTCAGCAAGAGCAATCGAGCTCGCAAGACTGCTGAGTTGACTTGTTGTTTGTCGCAGACACAAAACGGGGAAGCTTAATATTATTGTCCACAGTCAGTCAAGGCGCCCGGCACAACGAGCCAAGGGGAGTCTCATATCCCAGTACGGGAGTGTGGACATAGTCAGTCAGCGTCTTGTCGTTGAAGGGACAGGATATTTGCGCTGTTCGGGGGTGGGGAGCAGAACGTTGGGGAGCCCTCTCTCACTTTTAGCTCTTTATGTCCTAATGGGGAAGAGTTCCTCCTGTCCTTCTGGAATGATCGAGGTACCAAGATGCATTAAGGGACATCTAAATGGTTGTCACAGCTATTAGTGCGGGTACAGCTGTTAGAATGGTAGTGAGTGCGTAGGCAACATAGACAGCGGGCACACTTTGGGAATGTGACAGTAAAGTTGTTAACGAGTTTATGAGAGAAGGTTCTGCGTTCAGTGGTTTACTAGCTACAGGATTCCAAACTTCTTAGCTGTCGTTATAGCTGGAAATGCTATATTGTGTTGGATACACCTCAGAATGTTACTGCCAATAGGTTCAACAATTCTAATACCTTTGTATGTTGACTGGTGACGTTGAGATGGTTTCCAATTGTCATCATCTGACGTCAGTGTGGCAAAAATGTTCCTTGTCATTTGGCTAGCGAAGCCTTACTGTTATCCAAGTCTTGTTGCGCTTGGACTGATTTTGTGATCTGAGGAGTTGGAAGTTGCTAAACTCAGCAGCAAACTTCATCACATTTGAACGTCTGAAGGAGCGAGCTTGCTGAGAACTGGTTTTCCGAAGTACATGCTGACCCTTTTCTTCTCGATAGCGGTGAGGTTCGAAGGTGCTGTCAAATAACCCTTCTGCAGTGCATTTTTTGAATTGAATAAACTGCTACTACTGAGCATGTTTGGTGGAGGGTATGATGGTACATGGACGTGATATGAAGGAATTGGTTTGGGTTTGTCTCAGGTTATCCCTGGGATATAATCCAAGAGGTACGTTACTCACTGCAGAATTCCTAGTCTCTGACTTGCCCTTGATTACAGTGTCATTTATGTGACTATTCCAGTGCAATATCCAATCAGTAGTATCACCCAGGATGCTGTTAAACACTGTGGTGGAGACACACTGACGGTAATGCTTTTGAAAATCAAAGAAGGACGGTTTGTTTCTTTATTGTCGAAAGTGTCTACTACTTGTGTGTCGTAAATATTACTTGCCAACTGTCAGACTAAACCTGGATGTGTTCCCAGATCTTGTTGCATTTGAGTATGGATTGTTTCAGGAGTGGTATAACAAGTGAACATTCCCACGTCTGAACTTACGATGAAGAGTAGGCCATTGCAGCAGCTGAAAATGGTTGAGCCCCAGGCACTCTCTTTTCTGAGGAACATCTGCAGAGCTGTCTTGGAGTTCGAATTACTGACACGAACAACAACATTTTTTTGCTGGTGATAATTCCAACCAGGAGAGGACTTCCGCAGATTCTGATTTACTGTAATTTTACTCAGGCTCATTTTATCACAGCCTGTTAAATGGTGTTTGATGTTAAGAGTCATTACTCTCACTGCCACTTTGGAATTCCAGTCTTTGGAATTCCAATCTTTGGAACTCTGCTTGGAATTGGGGTAGTAGCTGAGAATGCAGAACAGGGCACGAACTGACCGCCACTGAACAGGTCATTGTTGGAGAGCAGACTCCTCCTCCAATGACCTCTTTTATTGTCCATTTCTTTTTATTGATGCATATGGCTAGACAGCAGACATAGATTAGGTCCACTTGCCACTTCTGCTGTTTAGCATGCAAGTCATCCGGTTTTGCAGCTGAAGACAATATGGGTTTCTCTAGGTTGTCCCCTCATATCTAGGTCGGGCTGGTGCTGTTCTTGGCATGTTGTTCTGCACTCACAATGGCCTTAATTGAACGAGGGTGGACCCCTGAGAATGATTCCTCTCGACTGGGAGATGTGTTGGGCCGTGTGGAGGCATACTGTATACGTTGTACAGAATATTATTGTGCTGCTGATGATGGTCAACTGCACCTCATGGACACCCCGTCATTAATTGTTTGATCTCTTTAACGTATGCCCCACTCAGCATACATGTTGTTCCATAACATGGTGGAGTTTGTACGAAACGTGAAGTTGACCCTTCCTCCTCAAACGGACTGTTCCATATCCACTCCGACTGATATATTAAATTGAGCAGTGTATCTGCAGCAATCTGATTGGTGACGATGAGCTCAACCATATGCTTCCCATTTATTGACTCCCTCATAAGAGAACAGTAGGCAGCCACAGCATTCAATATTAATGCTGAGCCCTATATTAACTATGTACCAAGGAACTATACCCCACTTCCTGGCTCTGTCCTGTCAGTGGGACAGAACTTACCAGAGAGGGTGGTGTTGTTGACTGGGACAAAGTTCTGTTCACAGAGTCTTTGCTATACAGGTAATGTCTGACTGTTGCTTGATTAGTATGTGAGAAATATGCAGCAGGTCAATTAAACTTTTACCACAATAAACAGTTAATATCACTTTATTGCTCACATATTTTACAATAAAACCGAACTTCATTGTTTTCAGTTAAAAGCATTTGAAGTGAACAATAATTCCAAGAATATAGACCTAATTATTACATAGTTAAGCAACCACAGTAATCAGCTTAATCATGTTCAGATGAGCGAACATCTTGCAGTCAGCAAGTATGTTGAAAATGGCATGCAAACCCCTTCAATTCAAACACAGCGCTACTCGGCCTGACTACAATCTCCGAAACATTGGCTATGTACAAAATCTGTCCAGACAGCTTCTAAACTGTAGCTGACATTTATTCACACAATCCCTCACAACAGAGTAGTTAGAGACATACCTGAACACCTGGGAAATGCATCAGTAGGCCAGTGGACTAGAATAGGGTTCAGTGCTGATACAAACTCAGTTAAACATTTCTAATCATCATCACTACAAGCATGTTTTACAAGTTTATTACATCTGATGCGCCAGCCTAAGCTCTGTAATTCTGCACCTTGGACAGAAACTTGAATGAATATGTTATAAAGATGATGGACTCCTATGGCACATGGCGCCTGACATTGAATCCCTCACAAACGTTTCCAGCCCATGTCAACTCCACTACGTCAGTATCCAAACAGAATTGTGCATCAACCTTGCTGGTCAGCATGATCCCAGCCCAACGACTTTATTTGTGCTTCAAGACAGAAATATCCATGTAAATGTTTTCTGCATTATTCTAACCATGAACAGCAAAGTCTCTTAACTGAGGGCTCAACATCTTTAGACAATACCTATTTTTCGATTTAGCAGTAAGCACAAAATTTATCAGTTTAATCAATTCACTTTTATGACAACAGTAGGATGAAAATAGCGCACTAATCTCAGAAAGTGCTTTCAAAGTGATAAGTCTCGTTACCACACCAATGATCAAATTATTATTAAGTGCAAGGACTTTGAAAATATACACATATTGTTCCCTGTACTATTATTATGTGCTAATATACACACACAATCATTTTGGTGGCAATAATATCACAGTAAGTTTCAACATTTTAAAGTCCGAAACGAGCACGTTTTGAACAGTTTTTTGTACATCTGACAGCTTACAAATGTGTTATGTGAATGTCAGTGTCTGTGTAATGCGAGGTATGTATATCATGCCTCTGAAATGCTGACAGGTTTATTTAAACAGCATATCCGTACAGCTGTTCACAACAAGCAAGGTACTCACTACAAAAAACCGGCTTGCAGTATCAAAACACACAGAACTCAGTGTCCCGCATTGGTCAGGTTTGGATAATATGTTTCATTTGAAAGTAATTTGGCCGGTATTTCTCGCTTATCCTTGTTGCCCTGAAGAAGGTGGTGGTGATCCGACACATTGAACCGCTGTAGCTCGACCTACAATACTATAAAGAAAGGAAATTGAAAAAAATGGCATTGACCGTACAGAAATATATTTCCTAAAAGTATGGGGGGTGTTTTGGAACGAAACTTGATGATGGATTGTCTCTCCTTGTCCTTCCTGATGGTCGTAGTTTCAGAGATACTTTGTAAGGAGTGTTGATTGATTTCTGCAGACCACCATGTAAACAACCGGCATTGCTGCTACCGAGAGTCAGAAGTTGAGGAGTGAAGCTGCCCTCAGCCAGGCAAATGGAATGTTTTATCGCACACACATATCGCACGCCTCGTTATCTCTGTCACCTCCACCAGCCAATGCAAGCGTTCCTAACTGTGGACACTCCACTAGCGCCGACACAGCCTCACTATCTCTGTCATCTCTTCCAGCACATTTGCACTCCCGATCTCGCCTCCAGGCCCCACACGCCTCCCTGTTGGATGTTTTGTGTTCTGCTTGTCTGAATTGAACAGCAACATACCATTTGAAAAGGGATTGGCAGAAAATAATGTTACTCTGTCGAGTGACCTGCGTTCTTTTCTTTTCGTTTCCTTCGGCGCAATCTCCGAGGTCCATGCAGGACAGTGAGTTCTGAAGCCAGAATTAATACATGGAATGGCATTGGCACATTGACCATAGTACACAGCTCGACCAAGTGGGTAGTCATAACATTGAAAAGGATCTGGAACTTCTTGTACAACAGTGACTGAAAGTAATATTGGAGGAACAGAAAACAGTTAGGAAGATAAATGGTGAGTTCACCTTCATTTCCAGGTGATTTGGGTAGAGAAATAAGGATGTCTTACTGCTGCTATACAGGCCCTTGCTAAGACCTCATCTCGACTATTGTACAGCTTTTGTCTCTGTCCCTAAACAAGGACAAACCTTAAGCAATGTAACGAAGGATGACCAGATTCATCTCTGGGATAACAGGCTTGTTGTGTGAGCAGAGTTGGCGTCGACAGGGTTTGCAGTCCATGGTGTTTTGGGAAAAAATGGAGATCTCAGTGACATATATAACACACTGATAGGGTGAGACAGATTGGAAGCAGGGATGATAATTTCCCCTGGCTGTTATGTCTAAAACACGGGCCATATTATAAGGTACAGGCCGACCGCTGCATCGAGATGAGAATACATGTCTGTGTTCAGAGGCTGGTGAACCTGTCAATCCGACGTAAGACTGTGGAAGACAATGCACTGAACAGAAATAAAGATTTCCAAACAAGAAAGGGATGGGTGAGAGCAGGAGTAAATGGCAAAGGGAGAGATTTGGTCTTCATAATGTTGAATGGGGATGAAAAAAAATCTGGACTGAAGGGATACTGCTGTTAATCTGCTGTATTTTTTTCCGATTTTTCATCACATTAACGGATATGTATACCTCTTGGGAAAACTGCATTAAGAAGATACTTAGACCTGTCCAGAATGGGGAAGGCTAATGCAATGACGCATGGCACGGTGGCCCAGTGATTAGCAATCCTGCATCACAGATCCAGAGACCTGGGCTCTATGCCGGCCTCGAGCGGATGTCTGTTTGGAATTTACACATTCCCCATATCTGCGTGGGATCACACTGGCAGCTCCTGTTTCCTCCCACTAACCAAAGCTGTGCGTGTTAGGTGACTGGCTAAATTGCCCATAGTGTTCAAGGATGTGTAGGTTAGTTGCATTAATAAGGGGTATATATAGGGTACAGATATGCATTTGGGTTGGTTTCTCGCCTGAAAGGTCGGGTGGGCCGATACGGCTGCTTGCAAACGGTCGGGAGTCTATGAACGACCTCCTCCTTTCCTGATATTCCAATGCAGTCTGCGGGAAAGCTCTGAAATTGTTGCCACAACAAGGTGCCCTCAATACCAATTCAATAATTTTAGGGCTGGAACTCTCCTATGTCATAGCTCCCTACTCCACAGACCAGGCCTTGCTATCACATACCGTACCAGTTCACCCTTGCTGAAATTTCCTCCTTGTGTACCTCAAGCCCATCTGGTCCAGTAGTCTGTTTCTCAGTATTCTCCACGACAACATTGCCGTTTTCCATTGTGAATACTGACGAAAATATTCATTGAGCGCTTCCCCGATCTCCTCTGAATACTGTACTTGATTGGCCCTAAACGTACTCGAGTCATTTTTTAAAAATCTCTTATATCCCTTTGAAAAGCTTTATGATTTTCCCTGATATGATCCGCCATTGCTTTTTCATGTCTCAGCATCAAAGGAGAAAACTTGATGATAAACCTGGTATACCTAATAAACCCAACTCTTCATCTATATATTCTCACATAGATGGTTATTTGAGTTTTAAGTGGCGCTGTCATCTCCCTCGGTAGTTTTTGCCATTAACATACGTTTGGGCTCTCCTTTAATTCTCTTTTTTTTCTGTCAAAGCTATTTCATGTCGTCTTTTTGCGCTCTAGTCTTACACATAAGTATACTCTGACAACACCTACACTCCAAGGAATTCACTGACACCACGTTTCTATAACTGACGTATGCCTCCTTCGTTTCTCTTGTCTATAATCTCAACATTACACACAACCAATGGTTTCTATTCCAGCCAGTATTGTCCCTCACACTAACAGGAACAGCCGCCTCTGAACTCTCACTATCTTGTTTCTGAAATTTCCCAGACGTCCCTTTACCCGCAAACATTCTCCTCAGTCAGGTTTTGGAAGTTTCTCTAAATGTCATCAATATTGACCTTGTGCCACCTCATAACTTAAACTTGTGGACGCGCCTATCCTTTTACTTAACAATTTTAAAACTAATAGAATTATAATCACGGGTCAAAAAGTTCCCAATTGAACATCTCATTCACGTGCCCTGCCTTATTTCCCAAAACAAATGCGTTTGAGGTCCGGACGAATGGCCTACTCCTCTGTCTTAGCTAATCGTTTTATTTCATTGAAAATCTACTATTATTATTTTCCTTAAAATTCTGTTAAGAAATGTTGCAGTCGGAGAGACTGGAGGATTCTGTGGACTATCACTGGATTGACAGTGAATTTGGGTCGTTAATATGGCCAATAGATGAAGCATAAATTACAGAGAGTGGACCATCCAGAAAAAGAAAGAAGAGGGGTATTTTGTACCCATGCTCTGCTTTTCACGTGAATTCTCCAAATTATTTCAAATGGTATTTGAGAGAATTGATGGATGAAATTTCTCATCTCTTGCTATGCACCAGGTAAAGGTAGCAAGTAGTCACCAGCTACTCTCGTCTAACAGCTTTAAGGGGATGATTGGAACAGAAGGACAAAGGACTAAGGAGCAGAAACTCTTTGACTCTGTTCCACCAGACACTACGATTAGGGCTAAACTTGTTGTGGTCTCTGCCGAACCTTCCTGTCTGTACCTTATTACACACAGATGCAGACATACAGGCACACACCTGTATAGATTGTCAATGTCAATGAACCATTTCCAAATAATAGCTAAACTCATGACAAAGGGAAATCGTTGTGAGTTTGCCCATGTATTAATCTGCGGCTGAAAGTTATTCTGTTAATCCAAGCTGTTGGCAATGAGATTTCCTACTGGACCAGGTGGATTTGGCCGAATATCCATTGCTTCAGACAATTTGGAAATTCCAATGAATCATCGACAGGAATCCTCCATGAGTGGTAAAGATGAAAGAAGGGTTTTCAGTTTTCACACTTCATTGAGAGGAAGAATAGAGAACGAGAGATCGAATATGGACCATTCATGCAGAGGCAACATTCATTTTCTTCCTCTCTCAGCTGAAACATACAGAAATGTTATCCAACACCCAAGCAGAATCATGTGAGGTCTCCAGATTGTATGCTCCAGCACAGTTCCCTGACAAATGCAAGTGCATCATTGCTTCTGTTGCACCTAAAGTCTTTCCTTAACCAGAAATACTTCACTTTAAAATTGAAGGCATGTTACTATTTGTACATGTATTTTTGAAAAGAAAATTGCTCATGTTTCATGATAAAAGTTTTAAATTGAATATACTGTATTCTTAGAAGTGACTACCCAATTTTAAGCATTTGTGCAAAAGAAGACACCAACAGAGTGTGTGCATTTGGAGTCAGCATCAGGTACCTGGAAGTACTCGGGGTCCCCTCGTAAGAACGAGGTATGATACTCAACTCATGGACCGCCAGTTCCGACGTGTAACAGCAAGGAACCGTAAAGACCTCCTCAAGAGACAGACAGGTGTAGCCGACAGGTTACGCTTTTTTGTCCAGTATTTCCCACGATCTGAAAAACTAAACCACGTTCTTCGTGACCTACAACGCATTATCAGTGATGATGAGCCCGTCGCCAAGACATTCCCCACACCTCCTCTGCTTGACATTAAACAACTGCCAAACCCCAAATCGATCATTTTTCAAAGCAAGATGCCCGGCTTTCAGAACAATTCCATCCAACCCTGTCACGGTAAGCGCTGCGAGACGTGAGAGTGTGAACATGGACAACACTATTACATGTGGGGACACCTCCCACAAGGTACGTGACAGGTGCTCACGTGACTCAGCCAACGTTGTCGATATTATATGTTGCAGGCAAGGATGCCCTGAGACATGGTACATTGGGGAAGCCGTACAAAGGCGACGGCAACAGAAGAATGGGCAACACACTTCAATCAACAGGCAGGGGTGCTCACTCCCAGTTGGGGATCACTTTACCATCCAGCACATTCGACCTCGGACTTTGGGTGACCAACCTCCAAGGCGGACTTCGGGACAAGCAGCAGCGAAAATTGTTCACAGCAAAGGCTGATAGTTAAGGTCCGTACCCATAGGGAGCGCCTCAAGCAGCACCTTGGGCTCATGTGCTGCTACAGGCGATGTTCATTGCATGATACCCACACACATAGACACTCCTACACACACACGTACGCACGCACACATATACATATACGTTTCTGGGGTGAATTTGTACTTGCTGAGTTACATTGTACTTTGCTCAAACCTGCATGAATCCATGTTGTCTCACTTTATAGATTAGAATAAGTCTAAACATTATGGCACAGAGAACACATGGACGGACACTTTCCACATATTATCTAGCTAACTTCAATTGTTGAAGTTAACCTGAGAATGCAACTTTCAAAACAAATTTTGTGATTTTCACATGAAAGAAGTGAAACTATCATGGCATTCGAACGGATGGCAGACTCAACAAACAATCAAGGTATTTTTCAATGTATAATTTCAGTTACATCACGCCGTAAACCTTTGTTATAAATTCTGTGTTTTACCATTGTGTCCTCCACAACTGCCTGATGAATGAGCGGCATTCCCTGATGATGCACTTCAGTATATCAGGATTTCAGTTGCTCTGAGTGAAATGTGACTCTCGTGTAATATCAATACATGCACACACCAAACCTCTAAGAATTGTAAAGTTTGTATTGGACAGTGTGGAACAACAAGAGATCAGTGACAAGTTGATGTGGACTTCAGGTGTATGGCAGATGAGGACCAATGCAGCGCAGTGTGAGGAGACACACTGTTGTAAGAAGAACATTGAAAGACGATGTAAAAGAGGCTGGATGGTGACAAAGTGGATGGAGGACCAGAGTGTTCAGTGTGTACATGAGCACCGATTATTGAAGATGTCAAGAAAATTGGCTGTATTTGCATCGGTGATGAGCAATGCTGCCTTCCTTTGGCATGTACACGTGTTCAATTCCAACCTTTGACGACTGTTTGTGCGTGTTGTCATATTCTCCACGTCTCTGTGTGTGTTCCCTCCCACAATCCAAAGATCTGCAGGTTAGGTGAATTGGTCATGTTAAGTTGCCATAGTTTTCAAAAATGAGTTAGTTGTGTGCATGAGAGATACAATGTAAATTAACGGAAAATGATTGGATTGGGTATTCTTTGGAGGGTCGGCGCGTACTTGTTCGACAGAAGGGCTTGTTTCCAAACTCGAGGGACACAACGAAAAAGTGGGGAGAGCACTAAATATCACAGATTAGTTTCAGTGTCTGCTTAATTTACACAATGATTTTTGGAAGGGAACTTCTGTGCTCCATTTCTCAGAGGTAGACGAGATGTTCAGTTGTGATGCCAACATTTTTGCCCGGAGAAACCGTAGGGATTCCAATTGTGCAGTGTCAACTCAAAAGGGAAATGGCAACAGGGCCACAGCTTCTAAATTGTGCTGGGGAAACGATAGTGAACGTGCTTTTAAAGTGAGAATTAACCTTCACTGAGTGTTGCTTCTTCCTCGGTGGGTGGGACGTTGATGCTTCAGAATCATCACACGAGGCATCCCGGGCCTCTCTGCCTCATCTCATGGTCCACCCTACATGGCCATAAGGGGGAGGATTGAGTGAAAGAATATTGGGCATTCCTCCACCCGTTTTGGCCCTTTCTGTCCTTTTACCGACATTTTCTCCTTGAATGGAAGAAAAAGAGGGAGGGAATGAGTGGCTGTTGGTGCTGGTATAGGTTGCTGGTTCGAGAGAAATGCAGAGGTGTCCTGATGGAGTCAGTCTACAATGTTTTTTCCAGGCAGTGTTCTTATTCTGGGTGTTCTTGTGCATGCAGGACAGAAAGGGAGAGGAGGATCTGCATGCAACAATGAGATTTGTTCGTGTGTATGTGTTGTTAACGGTATACAAGAATTGTGAGTGGGCACAGAGAATACAGGGACATTGTCCTGGCAGAGTGAGGAAAATTGTTGATACATGTCCTTTACTGCTGGGTATTTCTTCAGTTCAAAGATACTGCACTGCGCTGAGTGTGATCACAGACCATGCTCGGTGGGTCTGTTGGTGTGGTCCGCTCTGGAAAGAGAATAGCTCTCCTTTTTCGAAAGCATTCACCAGATCCTCCATCCCTGTGTTAATAAATTGTAGTGTAATTGTCCCTTCTCTGCTTTTCTAAGGATTAGCTGTGTAGCCAGCTCTGAACTGAAAAAGCTCAACAGCGTGTGTATTTTTGTATATAAATGTGGCACCATTCCTGGGGATCCTGGAATATCCGGGACATCCGGGTGATGGTGAGTACCTCACCGGTGATAGTTGTAAGAATCGGGCAGACATTGAATGGGGTGAACTCCATGTTAGGATTGGTGGTGTGGGCAGTTAGTTAATGAGGTTAATTCGATAAGGAAACACCAGGAAACTAGCCTGGCATCTTGCAGACGATCCTTATGTCACAATCAATGAAAATGAGTCTGAGACAAATTAATGTTCGATTCAGCTCCACGAGGCGAAAGCTCTGCACTACCCATTCCCACTTACAAAGCTGTAGTGGCTTGTCCAATACTCTGCAGCACAGGGATGGAGCTAAACTTGACTTCCTCTTCGATAATAAGGCAGGGCCGGTAACTGAAATCTTATTGGTGGCGGAGGTACTGTGGGGCAAGGAGTCTTAATCAAATTAGTTTTAAATTAGGGATGGAAAAGGATAAACCAGATGTAGAAGTTAAAGTTCAGAATCGTAGGAAGGTCAATTTTGATTATATTGGGTTAAGAAATTTCAAAAGTCGATTAGGTCAAATATTCGCAGATAACGGTCCAGCTAAGAAGTGGGGAAACTTCAAAAAAGAGATGTTGAGAGCCCAGAGACAGTATGTTCTTGTTAGGGCGAAGAGCAGGAATGATGCATGACTAGATAACTGAGCGTCTAGTCACGGGAAAGAGGAAAGCATATGGCAAGTATAGACAGCAGGATTCAAGACTTTTTTCTTCATCCACTGATAGGATGAATGTATCATTGGCGAGGCCAGCATTTATTGCCCATTGCTAACTGCAAGAGTTAAACACATTGCTGTGGGTGTGGACTCACATGTAGCCCAGACGATGTACGGATTGCCAGCTTTTACCTTAATGAATAAATGTGAAGCACATGGGTTGTTCTGAAAAATGAACATGGTCTGAAGATCGTCGTTAGATACTTATTCGCAGATTTTAAAGAAGTAGGTGTGCACTTAAGAGCGGTATTGGGAGGGAAAAAGGTGCACGTGAGATAGCTTTGCCAAATAGATTTAAGCACTATGGAAAGGGACTCTAAAAATAGTTTACCCACAAAGGAGTAAATAGGGAATGCATAGGTTCTCTTACAGAGCAGCAAGTTCGTCAATCTGTACAACTGCTGGAGATGGGGCGGTTGTAAACAAGGCAGAAGTGTGAACTGCAGATGCTGGAGATCAGGGTCAAGATTAGAGTGATGCTGGAAACGCACCGCAGATCAGCGAGCACCCGAGGAGCAAGGACCTCCACTCTTTTCTCCTGCTTCATAAATGTTGCGTGACATCTTGTGCTTTTCCATCACCACACTAATCTTGACACTGAGAGTCTAAACGAGTATTTTGTTTCAGTATTTACTGTGCAGAAGGATAGTGAAGCGATATAATTTGTATAAACAAATAGTGATAGCTTGAAAAAATGATGGTGTGATGGAGGAGGAGACACTGGAGATGTTAAACCGCGTAAATCCACGGTAACTGATTAGATCTAACCGTGAATTCTGTGGGAAGCCATGACAGTGATTGCTGGGCCTCTTGTCAATGATTTGTATCATCGATCGCCACAGCTGATGTGCTGGAAGACTGGAGGTTGGCTATTGTGGTGACTCTATTTAAAGCATATCTGAAAGATAGTAAGGAAAAGGCAATGTATAATACACCGGGAAGCCTGACGTCACTGGTGGGTAAATTGTTGGAGGGGAATACCACAGATAAAGTTGATATGGGTATTGACAAGCAAGGAGTGCTTAGGGACAGTCAGTGTGGCCTTTGGCGGAGGAAATCGTGTCTTACGAACTTGACTGAGATATTTTGAAGACGTAGAAAAGAGCATAGATTGATTCAGAGCGGTGAACGTGATCTATATCCATGTCATTAAGCTGTTCAACAACTTTCCACATGGTACGCTGGTGAGCAAGGTTAAATGACACTGAATACAGGAAGAAGTAAGCATTTGGACAAAACGATTCTCTCGAAGCCAATCGACAGACGGTGGTGATGGAGGTTTGCCTTTCTGACTGGAGGCATGTGACCAGTGGTTTGCTACGAAAATCGATGCTGGGTCCACGGAGTTTCGACATGTATCTAAATAATTTGGATGTGAACATAGAAGGTATAGTGAGTAAGTTTACAGATAACAACACGATTGGAGGTGCAGTGGACAGCGAAGAAGGTTACCAAAGATTACAAATGTATCTTCATCAGATAGGCTCATGGGTCAAGGACTGGCTGGTGATGTTTAATTTCGATAAATGTGAAGAGTTGCCTTTTGGAAACACAAATCAGGTGAAGATGTATACACTTAAATGCGAGGTCCAATGTTTGCCGAAAGAAGAGAATTTGGAGTGCAGGTTCATAGTTCTTTGAAACTGAAGTTGCAGGTGGACAGGATACAGAAAAAGGCGTTTGATATGCTTGCCTATATTGGCCAGTGCATTCCGTACAGAAGTTGGTCACTTTTGGCATACTGTTTTAAAGTCTAGTGCCTCTGCTCCAGGAAGGATGCTGCGAAACCTGAAGGAAAGAGAAAAGATTTACAAGGATGTTGCCAA
The DNA here is from genome assembly GCF_047496795.1 of Chiloscyllium punctatum. Lineage (NCBI taxonomy): Eukaryota > Metazoa > Chordata > Chondrichthyes > Orectolobiformes > Hemiscylliidae > Chiloscyllium > Chiloscyllium punctatum. Next base: position 14,445,694 of record NC_092781.1, on the reverse strand, counting down.
GTCTTGTGCCACAGGGGGATTCTGAATAGGTTGGGGCTATTTTCCTTGGAGGGTGAAGCTCATGGATCAACTGAATAGACAAAATCTATTGGCAAAGGCTAGAGAACATAGATCTAATATCCGAGGGAAATGTTTGAAAAGGGACAAAAGGGGTATTTTTTCTACACAGAGGGTGGCACGTGTATGAAATGAGCTGCCAGAGTAGGTGGTGGAAGACGGTACGATAACAGCATTTAAACGACAACAGGACGGGTATATGAATGGGAACAGTTCAAAGTGATATGGGTGAAATGCTGAAAAAATAGTGGATTAGTGGTGCTGGAAGAGCACAGCAGTTCAGGCAGCTTCCAAGTCTGAAATGCTGTGCTCTTCCAGCACCACTAATCCAGTATCTGGTTTCCAGCATCTGCAGTCATTGTTTTTACCTTGCTGAAAAAAAGGCCTAGATTATTTAAGTATATCTTGTCGAAGTAGCTGAGTTGGACTGAAGGGTTTGTTTCCGTGCTGTATATCTCTGTGACTCTATCTAAACTCCCAACAATATCCCGTGAACCTATCATTCCTGGAAATTCCAGCCTATGTTGCAACATGAATTCGAAAGTCTCCATTTCAGCATTCTGAAACCTGTGAATTTAGCCTTCCAGTACACTGTTTCTCAATCTTCCCCTCTCTGTCTATTTCCCAAACCCCTCTTATTTGTTCACATTTGAACTGATTCCACCGCCATCTCTCTCTGGCAGTGATTTTCACACCCACAGCACGCTTTGTCATGCCACAATGGAGATATGGAGTTGTAAATGGATAGGAGCTGTGTATTCTGTCAATTCGAACATTGTTTCAAGTTTGCCCATGCTGGGAAGCAATCTAACAAAGTCTTAACGAGTAATGCATTCGGATGATGTACACAAATCTACAAACTGGGAGGTTAGCCATGCCAAGTTTACAGATCAGTTCACTGGTATTTATGTGCACAGCTCCCAATGATGTACAGATACCTTGTCTTGCTTTATAAATCATTGTCTGCCCAGTGTTTTGTGCTGGCTCTGTGAGATGGACCAAAATTGTGATGTCATTACCCATTACTGCTAATATTGCAATTATTTCAGTTTATGATCTCATTCCTTTGATTAGATCCTCCAATGTCTGATTGCTCTTGTTATTCCCATTCCAGTGCCTTATTTTTGTGACTTGTTGACCTTTAAGCACTTGTCCAGATTTAATATGTATAACTGCCATGTATATTTCCCAAGCCATTTGTTTTGTTCACCTTGGAGCTTTGGTTTCCCCAGTGAAGAAGCTCCGAAACAATATTTTTAAAAGCACATGCTTGTTTTCACTTTTTCGTGAGCTGCGTGATGGTCCATTTTCTAAAATGGGGTTTTCGAAGCTTTTGGGCACTTCATTAGAACTTTTTCTTTTGCCTATCCACTGAACCCCTAGGTTCGTCACTGCCTTTGGATCATGTACTCAGTACCATAAAGAATGTCCTCAACTGTCACTAATTCGGACCAGGATTCTTATTTAAAGTTGACCTAATTCTGTTAGGAACATTTGTGTAAATGCGGGGAATCGTTTCCTGGAGTTCAGAGGATTTGGTAACCCATTCTCGGTGAGTCATGGGCGCTATCGTTAAACCATCTTGGTCTGCAACACGACCAACAATTGAACAAGAGGCTGAATAGAGGGGTTTCCCTGTAAAATGGAATGACCACTCACAATCAGATCAGCCATGATCTTATGGAATAGTAGGACAGGATTGAATGACTCACTCATTTAACTCATTCATATGTTTCTGATTGTATCAAGCCAATTGTCCTTCTTTCCATTCTACCATACTGGTTGGGAAGCGAATCAAATCTTCATGTATAATCTTTGGGGATCTCTGAACTCTCGGTTCTCTTGTGTCTCAGTCTCAAGCAGTTGAATAACTGTTTCCTGTTCCTGTGTACCAGATTTGTTAAAATGGATGTCCTCCTCGTGCTCTTGAGTAACAGGCTCCAATAGTCGTATGCTCCCTTGATGCTCCCGTGGAATGAGTTCGAGGGACTTAATGGCCTTTTCAAATTCCTTCCTAGTTTGACTGACTGAAAGCCTTTTCCCTGTTTCACCAACAGATCCTCAAATTTGATGCATTTGTGGGGTTTTTTTAATCTCTGTAACTGAGCAACAAACTGACTAGTTGAGCTTCTGTATGGTCGGTCTGAGAAACTGAATGGCCTCCTACTGTCCCCATGTCAAAGGCGTGAGATGTTGAAGGTCTCTTCCAGACACCCTGTAACAGGCCCGACACAAGAATTAATACAGAAAGCCATGAATTATGATGAGATGTTAAACTGTATCTGATGGATTTCCATCTCTCTTCAGTTTCTGAAACAAACAAGACAACGAAGTCCACGTGTCCTCTCAGTAACACATCATACAGCTACAACAACAACTCTCTCTGTTTCAAAGGATTCGCATTGCAATATGTGCCAACATTTCAGCCCTCCATCTCCTCATGTGGTAAGCGGCTAGAATTGGCTGAATGTCCTCATTCGGTCCTGATGTATCATTGTAAAAGACGAAGCAGCGAACTTGTAGCTTAAGGGTTTCTGACTGTCCCCTGTTACTGAAATGTTCGTGCAGGTGTCGGGGATGCCTTTCCGGTAGTTGTGTTTTGAGAGTGGCGACAGACATTCAATGAGACCTGAGGATTTGACAGTCCAGCCCTAGTCCGTGCATGTGGATTGTGGTTCCAGCATCTGAGTCTGCAACGTGATCAACAAATTGAGCAGAGGCTCCAGTTAGGGCAATCTCTCAATCCACGGAGTGAGTGCGAGCGGAAAGGAATTTACAGTAGCCACGGGGTTTTCCAGAACAGCTTCCTAAGCTCCATTTAACAAATGAGTAGAGTGTGAGGGGTCCCTGACTGAACACTGAACTGTTCCGAAAGCAGTGTCATCTCATTCCACACGACCTGCAGGTACACGCCAGTGGGAGGATGGTGCTACCTGTGGCTTTAGGGTCACAGTTCCATTCAGCTTCTATGATCTGGAACTTCCCAGGCTGGAGTTGGTGATCTATCCACAATCTCCCTGCATATCAACATCACTGTCACCATTCGATGATGGAGTTTATAGATAGTGGACCACACAATCAGAAGGGACCTGCCGGGTGTACCCTTGTTGACTTTGTACGGAGGTATCCCCAAATGTATATGGCTCTTTGGGATCAGCATGTCAATGGCGAGAGGTAGAGAAACTGAACGAACATTAATGTGAAGTGTGACCATGCACAGTACATCATGTTGATGAAGCAATTCAGTCGCTTTGTTCGGAATCAGTCAGCCGGTCCCATCGTCTTCGGATGCCGAGTAGAAATAAAGGATGGCCTGGTGATGGAGTCTGTCCACTTGATACACAGCTCTAAACATCTTCCCCTCAACAATCCCCATCGCCAACCAAACTCTTGAAAATGTCCAGTGTGCACTGAGAACAATGGGCTATTGGGAACATCAGGGAGCAGACCTTCATGGCGATGGAGCAACACTTACGAAATCTGCAAGTGTAAGATTGAACCCTTCAGTGCAAAAGTGTCGCTAATGTCTGGGATCGAACGGCCTGTACTGCGCTGTAATGCATTCTCTCTTCATTTCAGTAACATACTGCCTTGCATTCTTCCAGCAAAAAGGACCGCTCACATTTCCCGTCACGTATCACCTCCTAAATGCTTACCCATTGACTTTATCTGTGTGAATTCATCTGCAGACTCTCCACCTTCTCTTCTTAATTTAGTTTCCTTCTTATATTCGTGTCATCATCAATAGCGGTTACAGTGCACACAACAACTTCAAGAAAAACATAATTTGCTGGAGAATGCCAGCAGCTCTGGCAGCATTTGTGAAGAAAAATCATGGACAACGTTTCGCGCCTGGTTATCTTTCCTCAGAACAGTTACAGTGTATTTGTCCCATTCCTCCATCTGATTGATATAAATGGCACATATTGACGGACCAGCTCTGTTCACTTTGTGACTCCACTGGTTGCATTCCGTCAAATTGATTAAAACTGATTTATCCCGAGTGTCTGCTTCCTGTCTGATTACCAGTCCTCCCCAATGCCTGAGTCGACTATTCGACGGACTGAGTAAAAAATACGACTATCAGTCGGCACTTCAGCCCCTTAATCCTGCTCTGCGATTTAATGCAAACACGGCTGACGTCACCTCGTCCTCAGTTCCACTTTCCTGACCAGTCTGCATATTCCTTCATGTCCTGTGTCCCAGCATCGATTGCAAGCTGCGGCAGTGAGGAACACAGAGAGAAGAATGTTCTCGTCACACTTTTTATAGCAAAACTCTGTTCTACCTTTTCCTAAAAGTACGATATCATCTTCTAGATTGCCGCAAATGAGGACATATCCACTCCAGACCGACAGCATCAATCACATTTCGCATCTTGCAGACCTCAATGAGATTTCCTCTCGTTCTTCTAAATTTCAGAATGTACGAACTGCTCAATCTGACCCCAGATGACAAACTCTTCATCTCTGGAAGGTGTACAGTGAACCTCTTCTGAATTGCCTCCAATGCAAACGCATCTTTCCATCATTCATGGCAACAAAATTGAAAATCCTACTCCTGTTGCACTCTCACTAATACCTTGCATAGTTACAGTAATTCTTCTCTTGTTTTATACCCTATTATTTTATAAATGAATGCTGACATTTTAATTGACTTACAATTTCCTGCTGCACCTGCCGGTGAGTTTTCTGTGATCTACACGAGAACACTCAGACCCCTCTGCATGTATGTTCTCTGAAATTTCACCCGATTTACATATCAAGTTGCAGTTGTATTCCTCTGAACAAAATGGATAACGGCATAATGTTCCATTTTCAGTTGTATCAGCCAAATATTATACCACTCATCTAAACTATTCATGTTCTTTTGTAAACATTTTGCATCTTCAATGTGTCAACGTATTCTTCCATCTCTTCTACTTTCATCTGAAAATGTGACTGTAGCATTTTCTCAAACCTCATACAAGTAATCCGGTAGGTGGAGAATAGTTGGGACCTGCGATCAGAACTCTATGCATGCCCTAAATTGTCAAACCATAAAATGACCCATCCATTCCATCTCTCTACGTTTTGTTTTGTTCAGCGAACCTCTATCCAAGCAAAATAAATTCCTCCAGAACGCATGCCCATTTTTGTGTTGAAGCGGAACATTTTGTGAAGAATTTTATTCAATGCTTCTTGAAGCGCAGGTACTTTACATTTCCATGATTTAATTTGTCTACTTTACTTGACGCAGCTTTAAGAAATTCGAGTCAATGAATTCTTCATGAACCATGCAGAAATGTATGTATCGTGGTTTATGTTAGCTAATACCCTGTTATCAATGAATTAATAATGGATTTGAACAAGTTGCTTTAAATCCCAGTGGTTGGCTCACTGCTTTGTGTTCACTAGTGAACATACTTCGCTATCTGTAACCTCCTTGTCCCTTTCAATTCCTGTGGAACAGGCACAAGATTTTAAAATATCTGCTCCAATTGGTGTTTAAGGCAAGAATGACTGATTGTACTCTCTCTATTCCATGTTTACACCTTGGATGTTCTGAATGTCCGCCTGGTGTACCTACATTAAAGTTTCGTCGGGCGGAATGTCGTGAGTAACAAACTCAAGGTTGGCTTATACTCTCCTGATGATATGTTAGCTGCATCAAGGTTTTATCCAATCTTCCTGTTGATCTGTGATAGTTCGATGGGCTGAACTGTCTCCTCATATTCTTCCAACAAGGACTTCAGTTACTGAATGGTCCCTTCCAGCCTTCCTGATCCGGGGAGTGATTAGTCTATTGTTGTTCCCATACAACGAACACATGGCTGATTTACCTCTTCCTTCACCATAAAAAGTCTCAAATTGTTTTGTCACCTTCACCAATTACCATGCAGCAGGCTCATTAGGCTGAAAGGCCTCATGTTTTTCTCGTGTAACAATGTCTTCCAGCTTTTCTGTTGCAGACTTGAAGAAACTAAATGAACTAATTTTCTCCCTGTGTAACAAGATTTTGGTGTTGCATGGCCGACTCTGGGTACAGTGTTGAAGGCTGGAGGGGTTGATTGTCTCCCATCTTTAAATGTATATCAGGCTCAAAGTGATTGAGTAGGCTTGTCCGGTTCTGTTGCAACACGGTGTAAATTAGATGTACAATTTTTTTCAGTACTGGAGTAATTAGTCAAGTTACAGGATACAATCACTTTACATTTAAACTGTGTTAACCCATGTGAATGCTTATGCAGGGAAAATGAATTTCATGTTCATGTATGAGAAGGTTTGAACGTACAGACTGTTGAGCACTGAGTTAGGCTGTTTTGGCATTAATGCAGTGTGATAAGAAGAGCTAATTGCAAACCTTGCTGCAGTGGAAGTTTTTGGAAGACTTGAGAATAACACATTGGTATTCTTTTATGTCATAATGCAATACTTTTTTTTGAAATTTTGATTTTCGATCTGAATCATCCAAGCCATAAAGGTGTGAGGGGAAGTTGGCTTCAGTGAGTCGGAGAAGGTGGTGAAACAGATTTCTTTCGAAGGATGACAATGGGCATTACCCATTGAAACCCTCTAAGCAGTACAATAAACATATCTCCCGCAAACGTGGAAAGAGCAAAAAAGTGACTCAATGATGGTTACTAAAATTTAAATTAAATGTGGCATGAGATCAAAAGAAAACAGCTGAGATAAATTGAAGGCATTGTGGGAAAACATGGATGCAATGAAACGTACAATCCAGCAAAGAAGGAGCAAAAGGCTAATAAGTAAATCATAAACGAAACAAGATTGTAAAATAAATAGAAACATAAAGACTGCCAATAGCTTCAAGATATAGTTCAGAGGAAATGCAATAAAGGTCAATGGTGAAAGTGAATGTGAGGGCAGAATAATTCATTGCTAAGAACAGAGAAATTGCAAGAAAACTAAACAACTACATTCTGTGTGGCTTCATTGAGGAAGATCCGTAATATCTCCCAGAAATACCAAGTTACGATGTGACTTGCATATCTGAAGACTAAAAATAAAATTCATTTCAGCGACGATGCATTGTTTGAAATCATACCTGGATTGAGCAATGTTACGACTGATGAACCACATGTACTTCAAAATAGAATTTTAGAGAAAGCGATATTAGTCTAATTAATTTTCTTGGGGAATCACAATGGTTTCTTTTCCCTGCTCATTCTGGGGAGGCATTAACGCAGTTTGTGTTGTGTAATGTTTCAAAGAATGAGTGTTGATCGCACTAAAAGTCAGAAAATACACACCGAGGGGACTGACTGTCACAGGAACATGGAGAGGTGCTGCCAGGTAAGGTTAGGGAGAATCCCAAAATATTCTACTCATACATCAAGCAGAAGAGAAAAAATATGGAGCAATTAGGGCTCATTCGGAATCAAGGTGCAATCTGCGTATCAAGCTGGAGAACATTTATCGATTGTTACATGAGAGCTTCACATCTATTTTAATATGGAGAAGGAGGATACAGGATGAGAATTCATGAAGATGGACACTGAAGATCCTGAACAGATTGAACCAAAATGCGAACAGGCCTTGATGGTTTTTAATGGAACCAAAGTGGACAGATTGCTAGGTCCGGATGAGTTTTGTGAGAGGCTGCTGTTGGAGAATAGGAAGGAAAACCACTGTTCCAAATGTTTAAGAAGAATCTTGAACGGGGGAGGTGTCCCTGTAAGACAGGATGCAACAACTTCGAAGGGGTGAATAAGAGCAAGTAGCATGCGTCGAATATTAAGGCTCTCGAACCTGCTACGTCATTTAAAATGTTCATGGCTGATGTCATATCAGTCTCAGTTCCACTTTTCAGTCCACTCTCCATATCGCTTCATTAACGTAATGTCCCAGCATACACTGCACTCTGGGAGAGTGAATTACATAGGTTCACAAACCTTTGCGAGAAGTAAGACCTCGTCATCCCTTTTTAAAATCTGCTCCACTGTATCCTAAAACTGTGATCACTTCCTGTCGATTGGCCTACGAGGAAATATCCAATCCACCTCTGCATTGTCAATCGGTTTTCACATCCAACAGAGTTCAATGTGATCTTCTCTCATTCTTCTAAACTCCAGAAAGTATAGACCTGAACTGCTCAATCTCTCTTCATAAGATAATTGGTCATTTCTGGAATCAATTGAGTGAACCATTTCTGAACTGCCTTCATTGCAACTACGTCCTTCCTGCAGTTAGGGTACTAAAGATTGTGCACAGTACTCCAGTTGCGATTTGAATAACTCCTTGCCAAAATAAAATAGTTCTTCCCTCGATTTATACCTGATTCTTTTACAAGATAGTGTTGAAATTACACTTGTTTTTCTCATTCTCTGCTGGACCTTCATGTGAGTTTTAGTGAGAGGCAAGAGGACGCCCCGATCTCTCTGCACATAAGCTCACTGGCATTCTCTCCACTTACTTAGCTGGTTGCCTGTGTATTCTGCAGATCAAAATAGATAAGCTCGTTCTTACCCATATTAAATATTGTCTATCAAGGTTTAGCCCATTCATCTAAAATATTCATGTCCACTGTTTTTTTTTACATCTTCAGAACAACAATAGTTTGCCTCCTGTTGTCTTATCATCTTAAAAGGTAAATGGAGCGTTTTCTATCTACTGATCCATTAAATACAATAGATGGCAAATGGTTCGGGGCCTGAGAACTGAACTCGATGGCATTTCAAAAATTGCCAATAAAAAAGAGACGCAACTATTCCATTTCTCTGCAGTTTGTTGGTTCGCCAACATATTCCCAAGACAATAAATGCCTTGCTTTACCGATGTGCTGCTATTTTGCAGCTTAGTGTTGTGTGTACCATTTTACACAATGCCTTTTCCAGTTGACATTTCCAAGATCCCCGTTATCTATATTGCTTGTGTCGGCTTTAAAGAATTGATCAAATAAATGCTTCATAAACTATGCTAACTCTGATGGATTTTGGCTTGACCTTCCAGATATCCTTTGTTTGATTAATTAATAATGGATTATGACAAATTGCCTTAAATTCTGACACATTGCTCACCGCTTTTATCGTGATGCATAAAGATTATTATTCCCCGTTCTTCCCTTTCGTTTACTTCCACGTTTCACTTTGTTTTACTTCACTTTCAACTCCTGCGGAACAGGCACAAGGTTTTAACAGATCTCCTTCGATTGCAGTGGAAGAGGCATGAGTGGCTGAATGACGTCATTCTCTTCCTGGTTGACACACTCGATAATTTGCATGTCCGCCTGGTGTTATTATATTATTCACCAAATTGCAGGAATGTCCTCAATAACCAACTCGAGCACGTTGGCTCAGTGATTAGCACTGCTGACTTACAGTATTAGGGTCCAAGGTGCGATTCCACTCTCAGGATTGTTTGGGTGGAGTTTGCAGATACTACATGTGTTCCGTCCGAAAGTCCAAAGATGTGTACGTCAGCTGAATTGGCTGTACTAAATTGCCTGTAGTATCAGGTGCATTGGTCAGAGGGAATTTGTTGGGCGGCCGGGCCCATTTCCACACTGTCGTTAACCTAACGTCTGCTTTTCTCCTGTTGATTTGCATGGGTTTCACGGACTCATGGAATTTTCTTGTGACTTTGTAACATTTTGAGGAGCTGAAGGGTCACCTCCTGTCAATCTATAACAGCTGGCGATACTGACCGTTCATCTCCTGCACGACTGAAATGTAATTGTGGAAGTGATTGGTTCCCATACAACAGACACGTAGCTGATTTATCTTCGCCTTTCCCATAATAATTCTCAGGTAGGTTTTTTGGCGTCTCTAATTCCCGTGCAACAGGCTGAGTGCGCTGAATGGCCTCCTGTTGTCTCAGTGTACCAATCTCCAGTCACTGTTTGGCCTCTTCCAGTTCCTGTGTGACAGACCTGAAAGGCAGATACTCTTGCCATGTTACAGGATACTGGTGCTTCATTGTCTCCTATGGTTCGCTGTTATTGGCTTGATGGGCTTATTGGCCTTCTACTGTAACTGTAACTCGGACTCCAGGGGCTGAACAGCCTCGTCCTGTTCTGCTGTAATAGCGTAATTGCCTGATTGTACTTCCGCTGTTCCCTGTAATTCCTGAATAATTAGCATCTGTTGCTAACTCCTTCCGGTGTTTGATGGGGAAAACTACGACCATGTTTTATTCTTGTAATCTTCCGAAAAGGTGAACGTCATCATTGCAGGAATTAGTTGAGGGAACCCTCTCTGAACTGCTTCCAATGTTACAATATCCTTTCCTCTGGGAGGGAGACTGAACTGTGCACACTACTCGAGGTGTGATTTCACCAAGTTCCCGTAGAGCAGCGGCAACACTTTGCCAACCTGCTGTAGGGTTCCCACCTCCGTTCAAACAGTGCTAACTGTATGTAGGAATGCACAGTATTGTTAAAAATGTTCATTGTGCTTCTCTTCACAAGCATCATATGGGGACTTCTAGTAAAAATGACACAATGATGCTTCAGAAGAACGAATAAGGTGTGATAAGATGAGCTCAACATCGAGATCGAGCTGGCCAAATATCTCGCCTGAATCTCCAATTAAACCACCCAAAATACACATTGCTCAGATTCCACAGAATCTACTCGGGTGTTGTGAAGAAACAACAAAATAAAGTAAACATTGTTCGAAGTTACATATCAAAGTGAAAAATGAAATGCAAGTTTTGAGTAAGTCATAAATCAGGAAATTAGGTATACACGTTTGTGGGCACTGCACGAATAATGGAAAGCTTAAAATTGTAGCTAAACTGTGCTGATCCAAGCGAATGTTCATGATGGGAGAAATGGAACTCTTGAGCGTGTGTGCGATGTTTTGAATTAACAATGCGTTGACACTGCGTTGGAGAGCAAGCCATGTTGGAATTGTTCAGAGGATGTAATTGAAAACCTTGGGGTGGAATACATTTTGGGAATAGCGATCATAACATATTGATTTTTAATAGACGCCTGAATATAAAACATTTGTTTTTATTTGAAGTTACGGTTATTACCGCGAGTCATGCAAGCCATGAAGTTGTGTGAGGCAAATTGACTTCTGTAGATGGCAATAGTATATGGAAAGGATTCATAGAAGATTCATGGCAATGAAACAATAGCTTTTTAAAATAAACATTATAATATGAACTATACACATATACCCACATCAGTGCAAACAACAAAATGGTAAGATGGCTAAACGATATTTAAAAATACAAGTTAAAGATTGCATTCGGTCAAAGGAAGCGGCTCACAGACTTACAATGTATTGTAGAAATCCTGGATTTGGAGACATTTCGGACCGAGCAAATGAGGACCAATGATCTGATTAGGACCATAAAGGAAAGAAGAATTCAAACCAGCATCAAACACTTGGTCGAACAAAGGCTTCAATCGATACTTGAAAGGAAAGTGAATGCAGGGGCAAACATGGAATGGTGAATATCCGGACTGCATCATTATTTTCGCAGAGGATTGCGAAATTACAGAGAAACTAAACAGTCACTTTCATGTCTCTCTTCACAAATGCAAGATTATCTAATGTGGAAATTCGATTCACTCGTGATCCAAAAATTTCAGAGGCGATGGCAGTGAAAATTTACACTGAGACCACTGACTCTCATTGGAGCATAGACAAATACAAGCAGTCAAAGTTCACAAGAATGCCAAAGTATTCTGCACATACTTCAAGCGGAACATAACAACCAGGGAACAATGAGCGCCCAAGAGAAACCAAGGGGACAATCCGAATATGAAGCTGGAGAACTTGATAGTTTGTTACATGACCGCTTCAAATTTATTTAAATTGGACAAAGGAGGACGGAGGTACAGACGTGCACAAGTTGGACTATGAAGCTCTTGAGCAGACTGAAATAAGATGGAACAGGCATTGACGGGTTTGGCTAGTATGATACTGGACAAATCACCAGAACCGGTCACGTATCACAGTGTTGGAGATGAAATGAATCATTTCAGTGAGTGACTCGCTCACAGCTGCCTAATTCAGATATGTAATCGTGCCACATAAAATTTAAATTATTGACTGTATACTTGTGAGCTCACGGAGTGAGACAAGTCGACCAAATGGTAACGTGTCACTCCGGCGGCACGGTGGCACAGTGGTTAGCACTGCTGCCTCACAGCACCAGAGACCTGCGTTCAATTCCTGCTTCAGGCGACTGACTGTGTGGAGTTTGCACATTCTCCCCGTGTCTGCGTGGGTTTCCTCCAGGTGCTCCGGTTTCCTCCCACAGTCCAAAGATGTGCAGGTCAGGTGAATTGGCCATGCTAAATTGCCCATAGTGTTAGGTAAGGGGTATGGGTGGGTTGCGCTTCGGCGGGGCGGTGTGGACTTGTTGGGCCGAAAGGCCTGTTTCCACACTGTAAGTAATCTAATCTAATCTAGAATGCTGCGTGATTATATTTGTTACAATCAATATTAATTAGTGAACTGTAATTAGTAAGTGGGCAATCGGTCTAGTCACTAGCCCTAGTCACGTAGCTCTCTGGACAATGCTGGTTGGTAGTTGATCGCAAATGTTAGTATAACAACAGATTACTCTAAAAGAAGAACATTCCCACGCTGGGAAAGTATTCACTGTCAGGTGCCAGAACAGCAGAAAGATCAGCCAACTCACTGAGCACATGTCGATACTAATTTTAAAATTAAAATGGATTCTCAGCTTTAATATATGATCAAATGTCTGTTTGGGTTCTAACAAATTGTCCAGGGTTCACGTTTTAACCAATCAGACGGTCAGTGTAGAAGATTTGGCAAAATGATGGAGACAACCAGACCCAAGTGTTTGTCAGACGGTGGCCCTTCATGGTCACATGCAGAGACATCCAAACTAATAGAATTAGAGAATTCATAAACTGGCAGGGAAATTTGAAACAGAAAAAAAACATACAAACAGGGAAAAAAAATAGTTTAAATCGGTAGCAGTAGTGACACAAAGCTGGCACAGCATCGTTCAAAGAAAACAATGGGAAGCAAGAGCAGAACAAAAATAGCAACGAGAACCATGTTTCCTGAAAAAGTGTCGGTGCACAAAAGTCAAGTAGACTACCTACTCAAGTCCAAAGCTCACATTGTGAACAAGTGTCAAGTGGAGAAGAATCCGACTTGCGAATATTTGTGGCTCTGTTTGTAATGTTTTGACGATAGTCATGGATATCAGTGCAACATTTGGAGCTGATAAGGGCACAAGTGCCTCATTTCGCTGGAAAAACATAGTTGAGAGCGATTTGATTCTGAAGGTCAATAGCGCAGATATCCATGATCTCTGCATTTAGTATGCCACAAGTCAAAGTAGTGGCATTTGTAAACTCTTCCAGAGTGGTGGCAATCTTTCGTACTTCAACCTCAAGTTGAAGAGTGGGATAAAGAGGGGAAAGAATAGTTAAAATGTCATGACAAGCAGGAAGAATTCTCTTCCTACGAGGCATCGGAGTATCAAAAGATGAATTGAGGTAGTGGTAAAGAAAAGGGATTGCATACCCTCGATAAAAGCGTCCAATCCTGGAGGCATGCAGACAGTGCTAAGCCGTCTGGCCATAAATGAAAAAGAATGCCATTGAAAGCGAATAACTGATCAATTTAGACACCAAGGCAAAATTGGTGAAGAGGAATTAATGGCAGTCCTGTCGAAAACGGTGAGAATCAATATGCTGCCAACCATATTGGATAAGAAGTTAGACGCTGAAAGGAGGATGGAGTCAAGGTATTTATTGAACCCATCCCGCCAACCCAACCGATACTTACTTTCAATGCAAATACTTGGTAGTGTGTAATCGTTGTCATGATATTAGAGAGAAACAGAGACGGGGATGTATGTCATAGATTATAGCGTGGCAAGAATCACCGTCCAAAAGTGTCCATCCTATAATCCGCTTATCACGATTGTAATGTCCCCATAAGTGGAAGGGGCGCCGATCATTTATACGAAGGTGGCAGGGATTTGACAAAGTCGTGACAGCAGCAGAACAACGTTGATTAAACAATTCAGCAGTGTCAGATTCATTAAAAAGGACCTGCTGTTCAAGAATCCTATGTTTAGCATGGAAAGGATTGTGGGCACAACCCGAAGAGACAGAGTGGCCGATCGTCTGTGCACAGAGATATGTCATACAAAGGAAGTATTAAAATGCAATTAGTAGAGTAGATATCTGCGGTCGTTGCTTTGCAGGTAACACAGCAGGAATCAATAGATTTTTTTCAAGGTGTGGTGCTCTGATGCACTGTGTCCCGTCCTCCATGCGGCCTCCCCTTGAACTTGACTGCTGAACGGGTCACCAGCCGAACGAGGAAAGAGTCTTTCCACCTCAGCTCCAATTTGCCCTGTTTCTATTTCTTTCACTTGGCGTTCCGTGAACGAAAACTTTGAACAGCTTTGGCTAACTCATGCAAGTACTTCCACTTGTCCAACACAATAGTGGGAGCTGTATCAGTCATTAGGATAGTTTTGGTTCATCCACAATATGCACGTGTTTTATTTTTAGATTAGATTACCTACAGCGTGGAAACATGCCCTTCGGCCTAACCAGTCCACACCGACTCTCCGAAGAGTAACACACCCAGACCAATTTCCCTCTGACTAATGCACCGAACGCTATGGGCAATTTATCATGGCCAATTCACCTCCCTCCACATCTAAGGACTGTGGGAGGAAACCGGATCACCCGGAGGAAACCCAAGCAGAAACAAGGAGAATGTGTAAACTACACAGACAGTCATATTGATAGGCAATGTTCATAACAATGTGCATGAGGTGATTCTATAAACGCAAGTTGTGGACAAGTAGAAAGACCCCCCTCCCCGGGGAAGGAAATTTTTAACAACCACAGGGCATCCCTCTTAAAACATGTGTTTCGTTTGTTGACAAATTAAACACGCTTCCGCTCTTTTCCAAGATGCTTTCTGAAACTCTCGGTGCCACCAAGTTTGTAATACAATATTTACCATTCCCTCCTTGCACACGTGTTCACAAAGTCCACATAACCAAGTAAAAAAGGCAGCAGCAAAGATGGAACGTAAACTTGTCTAGCAGGGGTCACCAACATTTTGGTTTGGGTATCGAGGGATTACAATAATTGAGGCCATAGTTTGTGCTCTTCAGCAGGGGGCTTCCCCGGGATTATTGTATCTGGCATACCGATACACATGCTGCCTCCATCAAGGTTTTCCTGGAGTCCAAATTGGACCAGATATTTGTGTTGTAAGGCTGCCTGCTTGACAGCAGCACCTACCTGCTCATTCCTTTGGAGACTATGTTAGTTACCGCAGCGTGAGCCGAACATCTTGATAAGTGCTAGATTGATTAGATAAAACAGGATTACTATCACACTGCACAGTGGGGGTTAAACGTCCTCTGTTCCCACAAGGCTGCATAATCGTGGGTCACACCAAAAACACAATGGAGATTCAGTGTGCATCAGCAGATTTTCCTTTTGCTCGAATGCAAGCATTCGATATCTATGTTAGCTCCAACGTAACATTAAAGAAACATCAATCTCCAGTGGCCATATTTCCACAGTTAAAACAAGGGCCAGCCGTTTTGTTCCTAGATTGAATGTAGTAGTACTGGGGCTTGCCTGTCCGCATTTCCAGTCTACCCTCGGGAATGGGTTGCTCAGAGGTGTCGCTGCGTGAGCAAATATGGTGGGTTCTGCACCCAGTGGGTATCCATGCTCCCAATCAACCCTGTCAGGGCTGAAATACGTCATTTAGGATCACGAGGGCACTGGACATAATCTGTTCTACCTGTAACTTGCATCGTGATCCAGCCTAGCTCTCACACCAGTCAACTCATATGCGACTGGATATTATGGACTAGGTCAGATAATTTGGCTGGATCATTTCGGTGAGACCAGGAGGAAAAATATCACAAAATCATAGAGTTAAAGAAGGCGAATCAGCTTTCCGATTTTATTTCTATTGTGGATTGCAGACCACTTCTGTCGGACAGATGCCCACTTATTTAAGTCTCATAACATGAACAGTTCGTATTCAGGCTACTCCTGGAATTTCGCTGCGTTTATATTTGTATCATCCTTTGAACATATTGACCAAACTGGCCGGTTTGTTCTTACCTTAAGGGGCATGCTTCATTAACATAACTCTAATTCCGGGGATGGGTTCTATTTGAGGATGGCACAGGCCATGTATCAGTAATGAAGACTGGATGCTTCATTTTCAAAATAAGGAAATATTTGTAATGGGGGTGTGTGCTGGGAACAATTAGGAAATGTTACGAGTTAAGCCGTAATCCAGTAATAAAATCCCAATCCTCATCCCTATGTGTGTCATGCCCATCCTCACATAGAGTTGGTACGCCAGGTATCACCTCGGGATTCTGAATTTAATATAATTCTTTATTTTACAGTGTTGTTGCTTTAACCCTGGTTATATAATACTCACCCTTCGTGGCTTTACACTGTTTCAAATGCCTTTTTCATTAATTTAATCTCGCCATTCACAGTCAGCTGTGAACATCTCCCACGTTTTGGGAGTTCCGTCCACTACGCATACCCCTATTCCCCAATCACATGCAAAGCTCCTTCAACTGGCCATTAAGGCACATTTCCATTCTTTACATAGCAATAAATTACTGCAGTTATGCTTCAAATTACCCATGGGGAAACGAGACTCTTCACTGACAACGTTTAAGAGGAATAAAACAAGCGATCCTACCAAATAATTCTGAGTTTCTGGTTCAGGGCTAATACAATTGATTTAAAAAATAAATAAATAAAATAACCCTAATCTGTAATTCAGAGTGGAAACTGAAAAAGTGACAACAGCATTTCAAAAGTCATCAATATAAACTGCAAATTTGAACATGAAAAATGTGCACAGATTCCAACTCTGAAATTCATTATAATTACCACACCAGCTCCTCAACCATCCACTCATCTGCTCAAACTCCTACTCCTACACATACTAGTCTGAAGCACCGGGAGTAATCAAGGGAGTGGCGTTTTCGGTTAAGGATCGTTTTACAACTGCACTTATGGATGATATTCCCGGAAATACAGTCAGGGAAGTTATTTTGAGTTGAACTGAGAAATAAGAAAAGAATGATCACCTTACTGGGATTATATTATAGACCCGCTACTAGTAAAAGTGAAATTGAGAAGCATATTTGTACGGAGATCTCAGTTATCAACAACCATAATGGGGTAGTTATGGAAGGGGATATTTAACTTGCCAAACATAGATGGGGCTGGAAAAGCGCAGCAGGTCAGGCAGCATCAAATGAGAAGGAGAATCGACGTTTTGAGCATGAGTACCTCTTCAGGAATGAGGAGGTTGTGCCAAGCAGGATAAGATAAAAGGTCGGGCGGTGGGACTTGGTGGAGGGGCGTTGGGATTGCGATCGGTGGAAGCATGTTAAGGTGAGGGTGATAGGCCGGAGAGGGGGTGGTGGCAGGTCAAGAATTTGATGCTGAGTCTGAGGGTTGGGACTAAAAAATGGTGGACGGAGGGAAAATGAGGAAGCTGGAGAAATCTGCATTCATCCCTTATGGTTGAAGGGTTCATAGGTGGAAGATGACTCTCTCTTCCTCGAGACCTCGTGTTGCCATGGTGAGGCGATAGAGGAGCCCAAGGACCTGCATGTCCTTGGCGGAGTGGGAGGGGGAATTAATGTGTTCAGCCACGGGTCAGTTGGGTTGGTTGCTGCGGGGGACCAAGAGGTGTTCTCTGAGACGTTTCGCAAGTAGGCAGTCTGTCTCCCCAACATATAGGAGGCCACATCGGGTGCAGCGGATGCATTAAGTGATGTGTGTGCAGGTGCAGGTAAATTTCTGATGGATATTGAAAAATCCCTTGGGGCCTTGGGGAGAAGTGAGGGGGGAGGTGTGAGCGCAAGTTTTGCATTTTTTGCGGTTGCAGGGGAAGGTGCTGGCAGTGGAGGTTGGGTTGGTGGGGGGGGTTCGATCTGACGAGGGAGTCACGGAGGGAGTGGTCTTTCCGAAACTCTGATAGGGGTGGGGAGGGAAATATATCCTTGGTGGTGGGGTCCGTTTGGAGTTGACGGAAATGCAAAAGGATGATCCGATGTGTCTGGAGTTTGGTGGGGTGGTCGGTGAGGACCACTGGGGTTTTGTCCTCGTGGCGATTGGAGGGGCTGGTTCAAAGACGGAGTAGCGGGAAGTGGAGGAGATGCGGTGGAGAGCATCGTCAAACACATCGCAGGGGAAATTGCGGTCTTTGGAGAAGGAAGCCATCTGGGTTGTTCGATACTGGGATTGGTCCTCTTGGGAGCAGATGCGGCGAAGGCAAAGGAATTGGGAACATGGGATGGCGTTTTTACAGGGGGCATGGTCTAGGCAGGGGAGGGAGGAGTCTGAGACGGTCCAGGTAAATTTGAAGTCGGGGTGGAAGGTGTTAATAAAGTGGATGAACTGTTCAACCTCCTCGTGGGAGCACGAGGTAGCGCCGATACAGTCATCAATGTAGCGGAGGAAAAGGTGGGGGGTGGTGCCAGTCTAGCTGCTGAGCATGGACTGTTCCACATATCCAACGAAGAGGCAGGCATAGCTACGGCCCATGCGGGTGCCCATAATTACCACACCAGCTCCTCAACCATCCACTGCTTTGGTTTGGAGGAGTGGGAGGATTGGAAGGAGACGTTGTTAATAGTGAGTACGAGTCCAGTCAGTCGAAGGAGAGTGTCAGACGAAGAGTCCTGGTGGGTTTGGCGGGAGAGGAAGAAGCGTAGGGCGTTGAGGCCTTCGTGAGGGGGGATGGAGGTGTATAGGGGCTGGATGTCCATGGTGAAGATAAGGCGTTGGAGGTCAGGGAAGCGAAAATCATGGAGGAGGTGGAGGGCGTGGGTGGTGTCCCGAACGTAGGTGGGGAGTTCTTGGACTAAGGTTGACAGGACCGTGTCAAGGTATGCAGAAATGAGTTCGGTGGGGCAGGAGCAGGCTGAAACAATGGGTCGGCCGGGGCAGTCAGGTTTGAGGATTTTGTGCACGAGGTAGAAACGGGCGGTACGGGTTGTGGGACTATGAGGTTGGAGGCGGTGGATGGGAGATCCCCTGAGGTGATGATTTTATGGATGGTCTGGGAGATGATGGTTTGGTGTTGGGAGGTGGGGTAAAGGTCAAGGGGCCAGTAGGAGGATGTGTCCGCGAGCTGGCATTTAGCTAAACACCTCCTCCTACTACTGCCCCCTTGAGCTTGACCCCAGCTCCTACCACCAAACCATCATCTCCCAGATCATCCATTACCTCATCACCTCAGGGGATCTCCCATCCACCGCCTCCAACCTCATAGTCCCACAACCCCACACCGCCCGTTTCTACCTCCAGCCCAAAATCCACAAACCTGACTGCCCCGGCCGACCCATTGTCTCAGCCTGCTCCTGCCTCAGCGAACTCATTTCTGCATACCTTGACATGGTCCGGTCCCCCTTAGTCCTAGAACTACCCACCTATGTTCGGAACACCACCCACGACCTCCACCTCCTCCATGATTTTCGCTTCCCTGGTCCCCAATGCCTTATCTTCACCATGGACATCCAGTCCCTATACACCTCCATCACCCATCACGAAGGTCTCAAAGCCCTCCGTTTCTTCCTTTCCCCCGAACCAACCAGTACCCTTCCTCTGACACTCTCCTTTGACTGACTGGACTGGTCCTCACTCTTAACAACTTCTCCTTCGAATCCTCCCACCTCCTCCAAACCAAAGGAGTAGCCATGGGCCCCAGCTATGCCCGCCTTTTCGTTGGATATGTGGAACAGTCCATCATCCGCAGCTACACTGGCACCACTCCCCACCTTTTCCTCCGCTACATTGATAACTGTATCGGCGCTACCGCGTGCTTCCACGAGGAGGTTAAACAGTTCATCCACTTTACTAACACCTTCCACCCCGACCTCAAAATTACCTGGACCGTCTCAGACTCCTCCCTCGCCTTCCTCGACCTCTCCATCTCTATCTGGGACGACCAACTCAACACGGATGGAGACTATAAACTGACCTATTCCCACAGCTACCTGGATTACACCTCTTCCCACCCTGCCCCCTGTAAAAACGCCATCCCATATTCCCAATTCCTTCGCCTTCACCGCATCTGCTCCCAGGAGGTTCAATTCCAATACTGAACAACTCAGATGGCCTCCTTCTCCAATGACCGCAATTTCCCCTCAGACGTGGTTAACAATGCTCTCCACCGCATCTCCTCCACTTCCCGATACTCCGCCCTTGAACCCCGCCCGTTCAATCGCCACCAGGACGGAACTCCACTCGTTCTCACTTACCACCCCACCAACCTTCAGATACATCGGATCATCCTTCGCCATTCCCGCCACCTCTAAACGGACCCCACTACCAAGGATATATTTCCCTCCCCACCCGAAACAGCGTTCTGGAAAGACCACTCCCTCCGTGACTCCCTTTGTCAGATCCACGCCCCTCACCAACCCAACCTCCAATCCTTGCACCTTCCCCTGCAACCGTAAAAAATGCAAAACTTGCGCCCACACCTCACCCCTCACTTCCCGCCAAGGCCGCAAGGGATCCTTCAATATCCATCAGAAATTCACCTGCACCTGCACACACATCATTTACTGCACCTGCTGCAAACGATGTGTCCTCCTATACATTGGGGAGATAGGCCGACTACTTGTGGAACGTTTCCGAGAACACCTCTGGGACCTCGCACCAAACAACCCAACCTCCCCGTGGCTGAAAACTTTAATTCCCCCTCTCTCTCCGCCAAGGACTTGCAGGTCCTTGGGCTCGTCCATCGCCAGACCATGGCAACACGATGCCTGGAGGAAGAGCGACTCATCTTCCGCCTAGGAACCCTCCGACCACAAGGGATGAATACAGATTTCTCCAGCTTCCTCATTTCCTCTCTCCCCACATTATCTCAGACCCAACCCTCAGACTCAGCACCGCCTTCTTGACCGGCAATCTTCTACCCGACCACTCCGTCCCCACCCCCTCTCCGGCCTATCACCCCCACCTTAAGCTCCTTGCACCTATTCCATTCCCAAAGCCCCTCCCCGAAGTCCCTCCTCCCTACCATTTATCTTATCCTGTATGTCACACCCTCCTCATTTCTGAAGAAGGGCTTATTCCCGAAACGTTAATTCTCTTTCTCCTTTGATGCTGCCTGACCTGCTGCGCTTTTCCAACATCACATTTTTAAGCTCTGATCCCCAGCATCTGCAGTCCTCACTTTCTCATAAATGGGGCTGCCATCGTGTGAAGGGTTTATTGAGAGAAGAAATTGCGAAGTGTGTACAAGAACATTTTCTGATTCAATATGTGGATACTCCTATTGGAGAAAGTGCAAAACTTGAACAAATCTTGGGAAATAAGGCAGGGGAAGTGACTGAGGTGTCAGTTGGTAGGGGCACTTTGGGGCCATCGACCAGAATTATGTTAGTTTTTAAATAGTGATGGAACAGGACAGACCAGATATAAAAGATGAAGTTCTAAATTGGAGGAACGCTAATTTTCGCAATTATTAGGGAAGTACATTCGAAAGCTGATTGGGAGCATATGTTCCTTTGTATTTGGACGGCTGGAAAATAGGAAGTCTTCAGAAATAAGGCAATGAGAGTCCAGAGACAGTGTACTCCGATTAGGTTGAAATTAAAGCCTGGTAGGTGGAGGAAATGAAGGATGACGGAAGAAATCGTGTGTTTGGTTAAGAAAAAGAAGGAAGCATATACCAGGTAAAGACAAGATTCATCGAATGAAACCTTAGAAGAGTGTAAAGGAAGTGTAGTATACCTAAGAGGGAAGTTGAGAGGGCAAAGTGGGTACATGAGATAGATTTGTCAAATAGAGATAAGGAGAATTCAAAGGGTTTTGCAAATACATTAAGGACAAAAGTGTAATTAAGGAGAGATTAAGGTCTCTCATTGATCAGCAAGGCGACCTTTCTGTGGAAATGCAGGAGATGGTGGGGACCTAGACGAATATTTTGCATCAGTGTTTACTGTGGAAAAGACATGGAAGGAGTTCATTGCACGGAAAAAAACGTGATGTCTTGAAAACAGTCCAAATGACATAGGAGGGAGTATTGGATGACGTGAAATGCATTAAAGTTGATAAAAGCTCAGGACTCGATCAGGTGTACCTAGAAATCTGTGAGAAGTTAAGAAAATGATTGCTGGACACCTTGCTGAGAAATTTGTATCATCGATATTCACAGTTGAGGGGCCTGAAGACTGAAGTTTGGTTAACATGATGCCGCTGCTAAAGAAGGATGGTAGATTAAGCCCTGGAACTATAGACCGGTAAGACTGACGTTGGTGGGCAAGTTTTTGGAGGGAGTCCTGAGGGACAGGGTGTACACGCATTTGGAAAGTCAAGAACTGATTAGGGAAATTCACCATGGCGTTGTGAGTGGGACATCATGCCTCATCAATCTTGACAGAGTTTTTTTTTGAATAAATAAGGAAGATGATTGATGAGGGCAGAGTGGTGGCTGTAGTCTATCTTGATTTCAGTAAGGAGTTCGAAAAGGTTCCCCATGGGAGACTGTTCAGCAAGGTTAAATCTCATGGAATACAGCAAGAACGAGCCTTTTGGATACAGAGCTGGTTCAAAGTAGAAGACAGAGGGCGGTGTTGGAGGGTTGCTTTTCAAACTGGAGGCGTGTGACCAGTGGAGTGCCACAAGGATTGGTGCTGGGTCCACTTATTTTCGTCATCTGTTTAAATGATCTGGATTTGAGCAGAAGAGGTCTAATTCGTAAGTTTGCCGATGACACCAAAATTGGAGGTGTCGTGACAGTGAAGAAGGTTACCTCACATTACAACAGGACGTTTATCAGATGGGCAAATGAGCTGAGAACAGGCTGATGGAATTTAATTGAGATAAATGTGTGGTGTTGAATTTTGGGAAATCAAACGTTAGCAGGACTTATCCACTAAATGGTATGTTCCCGGGGAGTATTACTGAACAAAGAGATCTTGGAGTGTAGGTTCATAGCTCCGTGCAAGTCGAGTCGGAGATAGATTGGGTAGTGAAGAAAGCGTTCGTTATGTTTTCCTTTATTGGTCAGAGAACTGAGTAGAATAGTTGAGAGGTCACATTGCGGTGCTACAAGGCATTGTTCGTCCACTTTTGGAATATTACATGCAAATTTGGTCTCCTGCCTCGCGGAAGGATGTTGTGAAACCTGAATTAGTTCAGAAAATATTATTAAGAATGTTGCCAGGGATTGAGGATTTGAGTTACAGGGAGAGGTTGAAGAGGGTCGGACTGTCTTCCCTGGAGCGTCGCCGCTGAGGGGTGACCCTGTAGAGGTTTATAAAATCATGAGGGGCTTGGATAGGATTAATAGGCAAAGTTTTTATTATCTGTCTGGTTGGGAGTGTCCAGAACTAGAGGAAATAGCTTGAGGGTGAGAGGAGAATGACATAAAAGAGAAATAGGATGCAGAGGGTTGTATGTGTGTGGAATGAGCTGCCAGATGAAATGGTTGAGTCTAGTACGACTGCAACATTTAAAAGTTATTTAAAAATGTATATGAAAAGGAAGGGTTTGGAGGGAAATGGTTCGGGTGCTGGCAGGTGGGAGTAGATTGGGTTGGGAGATCTGGAAGATCCTGAATCTGGAGGATTCCTGAATCAATGTGTAGAAAGCCGACTCGAGGGAAAGTCATATTGGATTTAGTTCTTCACAACGAACAAGATCAAGTGTTAGACCTCTCGGTGGGAGAGCATTTCGGTGTTAGTGATCACAATTCCTGGACCTTTACTATTGTTACAGAGAGGGATAGAAACAGGGAGTAGGGGAAAGTAATTAATTGGGGAGAGGGAACTTAAATTCTATTCGGCAGGAATTGTGCAGCATAAATTGTGAACAGATATTCTCAGTAAAGTGCATGGCAGAAATGTGAAAGTTACTGAGGAAGCACTTGATGATATTATTGGACAGGTTTGTCGCACTCAGGCAAGGAGGGGTGGTCGGGTGAAGGAACGTTGGCATCAAGAGATGCAAACAGCTCGGAGAAATAGAGGATTGAAGATGCTGGACATTAGAATCAAGAAGGTAGTGCTGGAGAAGCACAGCAAGTCAGGCAGCATCCGATGTGCAAGAGAATATATATTTCAACCATAAGCTCTTCATCAGAAATTAGACTTGTGAGCCTGCTGGCTGAGAGATAAATGGGAATTAGGAGGCTGGGGGAACGTAGCTGAGGTTGCAGTGGGGCGTTGAAGATGGAAGAGAAGTGATAGTTCGGAGAATAGGGTGGTGCAGATGGATGGGAAGGACGATGCACAGGTCAAGATGGAGGCTTAGAACTGAGATAAGATGGATATCTCGAAGTTGGTCTCCTATCTTCTCAACGTAGAAGAGACCACATTGGGTGCTTCATATACAGTAGATGACATTTGTGGAAAGTTCTGTCGGACGTGAAAGGATCATTTCGCGCCTGGATTGGGGTGAGGGGTAGGCGTCGATACAGGTTTTGCAATTACTACGGTGGCGTGTGAAAGCGTCGGGATGGGGTGAGACTATGAAACCATAAGACAGGGGAGTGGAAGCAAGGCCATTCGGCCCATCAAGTTCACACCATCATTAGTCTTCGCTGATGCGCGTTTCAATTTCATTCACCCACAGTCTCCCCGTCGCTCTGAATTCCTTGCGAGGTCAAGAATTAATTAATTCCATAGGTCCACCACGTTTGCTGAAGAAATGTGTCCTCATTTCCATTCTAAATTCATCCCCTCTAATTTTGAGGCTGTGCATACTTTTCCCAGTCACGCCGCCCAATGGTAACAATTTTCCAGCGTCCACCATTTCAAAGCCATGCATTATTTTGTACATTTCTACGAGATCTCCCCTCAATTTTCGAAATTCTCATGTCTACAGTCACAGGATCCTCAGCTGTTCTTCATAAAAAGGCATACTATTTCAGGGATCATCGATGTAACTCTTTTGCTGGACACAGTCCAGTGCCAATATGTCCTTCTTGAGCTGTGCAGTCCAAAATTGTACACAGTATTCTAAATGCGGCCATACAGAAGCTTTATAAATTCTCAGAACCACATCGCTGCTTTTACATTCCAACCGTCCTGAGATAAATGACAGCATTACATTTGCTTTCTTAATCACAGATTCAACTTGCAAACTAACTTGTCGAGAATCCTGCTCCAGCATTCCCAGATCCCTTTGTACTTTGGCTTTATGGATTTTCTGAAAGCTAAGAAAATAGCCTGAGCCTGTATTCTTTTTTTTTAAACAGTGCAAGACCAAACGTTTGCTCACGTTGAAATTCATTAGCCATTTTCTGCAACACTCTCCTGAACTGTCTAAATCTTTCCACAGCCTCTCCACCTGGTCGGTCCGAGCTGCCTGTCCGCCTAACTTCGTAACATCGGCAAACTTCACCAGAATGCCCGCAACCCCTTCATCCAGATCATTAATATCTGAAGTGAACCGCTTCGGAACCAAGACTCAACCCTCTGGGAAACCACGCATCAACAGTTGCCATTATTAAAAATAAGTTTTTAGCCCAACTCTCTGCCTTTTGACAGACAACCAATCTCCAAATCTTGCCAGTAGTTTTCCTCGAACAACATGGGACCTCACCTTACTCAGCAACCTCCCGTGAGGCACCTTATCAAAGGCGTTTTGGAAGTCCAGACAGATAATATCCACTGGGTTTCCCGGTCTAACCTACTTGTTACCTCTTCAAAGAATTCAAAAAGGTTTGTCAGGCACGACGTCTCCTTACCAAACCTATGCCGACTATTTCTAATCCGACCCTGCACTTACATTAATTCAGAAATCTCATTCTTAATGAGGGATGCTAAAGCTTTACTCACAACCGAGGTTAGGCAAATCGACATATAATTTTCCATCTTTTGCCTTGATCCTTTCTTGAACAAGCCTGGTTGCAATAGCGGTTTTCAATCATGTGGGACTTTCGATTGACTCCAGTGATTTGTGAAAGATCACAGTCACCGCCTCCTTTATTTCCTCAGACACCTCTGTCAGAACTCTAGGATCTCGCCTATCACGGCCAGGAGATTTATTGATGTTTAGACCTTTTAGCATTTCGAGCACTTTATTCTTTGTAATGGCTACCATTTTGAACTCTGCTCCCTGACTCTCCCGAGTTGTTGAGATATTACTCATATCTTCCACTGTGAAGAATGACGCAGAGTACTTATTACGTTCTTCAGTTATTTCCTTATCTGTCAGCACAACATTCCAGCATCCGTTTGGATGGGCCTAATTTCTACTTTTGCCTCTTGTTTGTTTCTCACGTATTGAAAGAAAAATGCACTATCATATCTCATATTTCTAGCTAGTTTACCTTCATATTTGATCCTCCCCTTCATTATTTCCCTCATAGCCAGGCTCTTAGCCACGTGTTTACTTCCCTAATTTTCTTATCACTATGTCAATTAACACGTGGCTCGGGCAGTAATCCAGAGGTTATGACCATTGATGATCTGTTCTTCCATTACCTTGCTCGTGCTTGATAATCCCCAAATAGGTCCACCTTCCTAGTCTTAACTATGTTGTTAGTGTCAACTTGGACCTCAACAACTGGATCCTACTCCTCTTGCTCCAAAATCCTTTCAAAACGGTCGGAGTTGTCCCAAACTCTGGCAGCATGCAGGCAACACACCATGCAGGATACCTGGTCTGGCTCGCAAAGGATACGAACTGTCCCCCAATTACAGAATCCCCAATCACAGCTACTTGTCTTTTTCCTCCTCTCTCTCCTATGGACCTCTGCAACATGGTGCTCTGGTCAGCTGGCTCATCCTGCTCACAGCCATTTTCTCCATCAATACAGGTAATAAAAGTGTCATAACTATTCGACATGGCCAAGGGCCGATCCTCTTCCACTCCTGACCTCTGAATCCTGCCTGCCTCACCGACAGTCTCACTCTGCTGTCCCTGACTATTAACTGAGTTTGAATTGCTTAAACCACCGATTGTGACTGCCTCCTGAAACAATGCGCCCAGGTAACTCTCCTGCTCCTGAATGTGTCGCAGTGATTGAAGTTCAGATTCCTGATCATCCATTCTGATTCAGAGTTCTTCCAGCAAACAACACTTACCACAGATATGATCACTGCCGTTCACAATGGGATCAGCCAACTCCCACATCATACAGCTACAGCACATCACCTAGCCAGCTTAATGAGTTAAATAATTTCCAGTACTTCTCGATATTCTTAATCAACTAACCAACTAAGAGTAAAATTTCAATCTATTGCGCGATACACAAGAAATATATACCCAGCAGTCCTCTTCTGCTCCTTGGAAAAGAGAGAGCATTCCTTATTCTCACCTCGCGAAAAATGGAATCCCTAATGGCTGAGGTAAGGTTTTTAAATATTTCACTAAGCTTCCCAGCAGTCGTCTGCTGCTCACTCTCATCGCTCGACAAATGGAGACCCCGACTCTTGAGGTAGGTTTTTTAAACGGTTTTACTCACCTTCCCAGCCGTCCTCTACTCCTCACTCTCACATCTCGAACAATGCAGGCCCCGAGGTTTGTTGTGTGTCGTGGATCTGAAAACGGTCATCAGACATGTGGACATTTCGTCAAGAGGAATAAGGAATCTTTCTTAAGATTGCAGACGCAATGATCAGACAGGGCTCTAGAATTCTATAAGGTGGCCGCGAAGGTACTGATGAATGGACTTCCGAGAGTTAGAAGAACGCACGAAAACATGAGAATATTAAAAAAAACCCCAAGGTATTCTGCACTTACTTGAGGAGCAAGAGAATGGACAGAGTGATAGTAGGGCCGATCATGGATAGTGGAGTGAACTTGTGCCTGTAGTTGGAGGTCATACTGGAAGTGCTTATTGACGACGCTGCTTCATTATTCACTACTGAGGAGAACTTGTCTATTGTGAGGACAGCGTGAAACGGGCTGATTTGCTCGAAAAGTTTTCTATTAAAAAAACGGATGTGCCGGAGCTTTTTAAGCATATGAGGACAGATAAATTCCCTGGATGAGATGGGATGTACTCTTGGATAATACAGGATCAGAGAAAAGAAATTGCTGCCCATTTGGCGATGATCTTTGAATCCTCACTGTGCAATGAGTAGTGTCAGATTATTGGAGGGTCGCAAATGTTATTGACTGGTTCAAAGGAAGGGAATATCGACGGCTCTCATAATTACAACTATCAGTCTTGCATCGGTGTTGGGGAAATTCTGGACGATGATTCTGAGAGAAATGAATTATTATAATTTGGAAAAGCATAGTGTAATTAAAAATAGTCAGCATGGCTTTCTGAGTGACAGGTCATGCTTCACAGGTGAATTCTTTGAGAGTTTGACAAAGCACAATAATGAAGTACAGGCAGTGGATTTGTTGTATGTAGATTTTGTGAGGCGTTTGATTATGTTCCCAGTGGTAAGCTCATTCAGAAAGTAAGGAGGCATGGAATGCATGGAAATTTGGCTATCTGGATACAGATTTGGCTGACCCACTGAAGAAAGAAATGGAATGTATTCAGCCTAGAACTGGAGCTCGGTGACCAGTGGTTTTCTGCAGGGTTCTGGTGGCCTTCATGAGCAGGTGGAACGATTATAAGATACACAAGGTTATGCCGCAGATCTATGTAGTCCCTGTTAGATTACACTGAGAATATTGTGTTCAGTTGTGGTCGCCTCACTTTAAGAAAGATGTCGAGTGGTTCACGGAATATTCAGTCGACACTTATCATATTCTGCCTGGACTCGAGGGCATGCCTTATGCGGAATTTTTGAAGGAGATTTTTCTTTTCTTATTGGAGTGACTGAGGGGAACAGTTGACTTGACAGATGTGTACAAGATGATAAGAGGCATAGATCGAGTAAATACTCAGAGACGTTTTCCAGGTCAGAAATAGCCATCACAAGGGGCATAATTTTAAAGTAATTGGAGGGTAGTATAATGGAAATATGACAAGGAGGCTCTGTACACAGAGAGTGGTGGGTGTGTGAAATGCATTGTCAACAGTAGTAGAAGTGTCAGACACATGAGTGACATTTAAGCGACTCTAGGACAGGCACATATATGGCAGTGGAATGCAGTACTTGTAGATTAGTTTGATCTTCAGGTACGATAAAATTTCGGCGCAACCATCGAGGGCAGAAGGGACTGTCGTCTGCCGTACTGCTGTATGTTCGATACCTCCACAACGTCTTCCACTCCGACGATCCTTCTTATCTCTGTAAACGCCACGCGTCATTAAGCCCTCGTGGTTGATTTAACCCACTGCAGATTTTACTATCCTACCTTTCTCTGTACCCTCCTCTAATCCTCTTATCCTCCTTCTCCCTTTCACCTCCTCCAGCATCTATATCCCTCCATCTAACTGCAGCTCTCAACAGTCCATGTATGTCTTCATATTTCTGCATTCTGCTGCAGCATTTACACTCCTCCCTATATCTGTCATAGCCTGCACAACACATCCCATCATTATGCCAGCCAGCTCATCCGGCATTAACACTATTTGCTATCTGTTCAACGATCACAAGCCTCAATTTCCCAAACTAGCTTCCTAACTAGTATCAGCCCCAGTACCAGTCATGGTCACTTTTCACTTCTTGAACACCTTCACTTCAACTATATCTGTAACCTCCTCGAGTACCTACACCCGTCACTATCTCAAAAACTTCTCTAACACCCACACAGCTCCATTTCATTTTAATCTCCATCAGATTTCCCAACTCTCCCGATATCTACTGTGTCCTCCGGCTCCTGCATCCCTCCCTCACTCTGAAACACTCTCGATACCAACACTGCCTCCTTATGTCTTTAACATCCTCCAGTCCCTAGTCCCTTCTCTATCCCTTATACCGATTTTATCTGTATACTCCTGCCGATATGTGAAACTTTCCGCAGACCCGACACAGCTTTGAATCTGTGTAACTTCCTCTAGGCCCTCCACATTTTTGTATCTGTATAAAATCCTCCAGATACCTAAACCCGAGCTAACTCTGGAACTTCTGCCAGCCGCAACAAATCTCCCTGCTTCTATAATCTCCTTTAGCCGATACACACCTTCCTTTCTCTGTAATATTGTCTAATCTTAACACTCCTCCTTATCTCTGTAACCTCCTCCAAGCGTTGCATCTTCCACCATTCGAACCCACCGATCACCAGAATCTTCACCCCTTCCTATCACTGTGGATTCCTTCAGCATGGTATTCATCCATATCTCTGGAACCCATTTCACCTATTGCATGCTTCGCTTTCACTATAAACTCCTCAAGCTCGTCGAGTCCTCCCCATTTTTTTGTAAACTCTTTCAGCTTCTACTTCCAGCCCAGACACCCATCGCACCAGAAGAATTCTCTCTGTTAATTTACAGCTTCACCGTATCTATAGCTTCCTCCTTCACTTATGCAAATCTATCTCTGTGACCTTCTCCAACCCTGAGCACCACCATTTTCTGTGAACTTTCCACTGCATTCATTGACAGTGCATCCACAATCCTTGGGATGGCGACACTGAAATCTCTTCTCCCGTTGAGTGAATTGTTTTCACATGATTTCAGTCCCAAATACGTTGCCCCTTTTTCCTGAGATTCTGTCCTCATGTTTTGGAGTTCCACACCCTCACAAGTAATTTCCCAGCGTTCGCCCTGTCGTGCCCTAGCCATTTGGATTAATTTACATTTCAATCAAATCACTTATCAATTCCCTGAAACTCAAGAATACAGAAAACCTTTATTCACAAACTCAGCAAGTGATACCCAGGTACCAAAGAGTGAAACATTATTTTATTATTTATTGATAGGTTTCAGAAATTGCTGGCTGGGCTATCCTTTCTTGCCCATTTCACAGTTGTTCTGGACATGGTTGTGCTGCGTTGCCTACGTGATAAATTGTAGCCAGTTTGGTGCAGGCACACCAACAATAATGTTATAGAATGAAAGCCAGGATTTTCATCAAGTGAAACCCATGAAATAGAGATATATTCCAAGTCAGGATGGCCATTGACTTTCGTTGTAATTTGCAGGGGGTGGTGTTCGCATGTGTCTGTTGCCCTTGCCATTCCATTTGGTCATGGCTTCGAGATGCTGTCGCATAGATATTGGTAAATATCTGAAATAAATCTTGTAGCTGGTACACGCTGATTCTATTGGGAGTCGATGGTGGAGGCTTTGTATATTGTGGATGTGATGGCAAACAAGCTGAACTGCAAACGTACCCTTCCTTATACATGAACAGCATAACGCTTCCAGGTATCTTCTTAGCTTTTTCTTTATTACAAAATTAATTCGTATCGCCAATCAGTGAGTACCAGCAATTAAATTAAACAATTATCTGTTTAAATTAGTTTGCAATTGGCTACATGACTATTGTGGAACTGCAAAATGAAACACAAAACCACAGGAACAGGACAAGGCTGTTAAGCGCCTTGTACCTGTTCCACAATTTAAGGAGATTGTGGCTGATTTGATACTGAACTCCTTATGCGCCTTTGGCGCAAATCTGTCACGACCTTTCCGTAGCAAATGTGTTTCTATCTTAGGTATTAAGGTGTCAACAATGAACTAAACAATTCCAATTTAAAAAGTAACAAGTGAGATGAAGAATGGATAATCTGAAACTTGTCAACTGATAGTTCACTGCAAAAGGCTACCATTGGTCAATTTGAATGACGAGGTGATGTACTTCCTTCAGTGCCTTTGATTCTGTTGAAAATATTTACTTAGAGGAGGTTGTTCTTCAACAAATACGAGTATACTGTTTTTCAAAATAAGATATAAAAGATGTAGATTGTGTTCAGGATGAGTCAGGTAGGGTACAAAGGAAAGGCAGGAGGGTGGAGGTAATGGTGCTATTTGAAGAGCATGTGATGGCACCATCGGCCTTCTCTATCCTAACAATTCAATCATTATGTATGTACTCATATCGATTAATAATTCACGAAAAGACAAATAAACTGAGTGAAGGATTGTACAGGTCATTCTTGTATGTGAATGTGTGCTGTGAGGAGGGGGTAAAGATATGTGAAGACTGAACAGTCGTCCACATGGACATGATCGATGTTAAGGGCATATGAGGCGGAAACGAGAAGTTATCCAGATTGTTGGAGAAATAGATGTGCAGTATGTTTCATACATCGTAAATTATTGGAAAGTACAGATGGAAATAAAATTTAAAGTGTCCTTGTCTATAACCTGCTGTTTTCTAACAGACAAGTTATTTGTTAACTAGCTATTTGTTAATCCAGTGGGAATATAACCTTTATTGTCAGATGATTTATCCATATGAAGAGTGATGTCTTGCTTCATTTGGATAAAGATATTGGTCGGATTGCACCTGGAGGACTGCGTGCAGGTTTGATTGTTTATCTTGGGAAATGTATTATTTCCACAGATAGAGGGCAAAGGCAGTTTTAATGGACTTCTGCCAAGGACAACGATTTCAAAAAGGGCCATGACAAACCAAGCCTGTGATCTCCGGTGTTTCAAAGAGTGATAAATTATTTCATTGAACGTGACAAAATACTATACGATTTCTGCTTCAGACGTATTTCTGTCTATTGGTGTAGCACTTATAAATTCCTTGAAACAGTGAACTGCGTTCCCAACTGATTTTCACTGCAATGGGAGATAGGTTGTTCTTCCAGGAACAGAGGGATAAGAACAGACTGTGACAATAAGGCGTACGAGCAACAGCACTTCAGGGAGAATACACTGAATATAAATTCAATTATGTTTGTTCTGATAATCCTAAACTCAAATTTCCTGTAGGTTCCCTGTAACAGTTGACTCGCTGAATGATTAAAATCTCGCTCTCTGACGAAGATACTCATGATCCACGCTCAATCGCTTTCAAAATCTTCTCCAATTGTGTCCTTACCTCTGATGAAAGATTTGCTGGTCTTTATTCGTCCTGTTTATTTCGACAACTCCGTGTGAAACCCAAACCTACATTGGATGTTTTTCTTTTCCATATAGCCAGAGACAAAACAAATAAAAATGTTTCAGAACATGCACTTTTTTCCCTCATCTTCAAAGTCAGTCTAAAATACAACTCAGCCAGATTTGAGGATATGTTTATTTCATCAAAACTTCCAATTCATCCTCACAATCTGCATCAATATGCTCATGGATCACACTATCACTCTCCCTGAATCCCTGCTTCTCCAGGGTGAAGACGGATTTGAAGTACATGTTTAACGTACTCGCTAGTTCCATGCACAGGTTACAACCTTGGTCTCCAAAAGAACATTGACCACAGAAAAATACAGCGCATAACATGTCATTCGGCTCTCGAAGTTGCGCCGACCTGTGAACTTATCTAAGTGCATTCTCATACACTATCCCATCATCATGAGCTTGTTCAAAAATTGTTTAAATCGCCTTAATGTAGTTGAGTTAATTACATTGGCAGGCTGGGCATTCGACGCCCATGCCACTCTCTCAGTAAAGAATCTGTCATAAATCTATCGCCCCTCAATTTGCAGTTATGCCCCCTCATACAAGCTGACGTCATCATCCTGGAAAAGACATTTCCACCGTCTACTCTATCTAATCTTCTGATCATCTTGTATATCTCCCTCAAATCACTTCTTCGCCTTTTTCTCCGATGAGAACAGACCCAAGTCTTTCAGCCTTTCCTCATATGACCTTCCCTCCAGACCAGGTAACATCTCCTCTGCACATTTTCCAACGCTTACACATCTTTCCTGTAAAGGGGCGAACAGAAATGTACACAATATTCCAAGTGCGGCTGCAATTGCTTTTTTTTTTGTTGCAGCAAAGGTTTCTGGCTCAGGAACTCAATCCCTCTACCAATACAATATGACATACCGTATGCATTCTTAACAGCACTATCGACCTTTTTTTGGCATTTTTCAGAGATCTATGCACATGGAAATCAAGATCCCTCTGCACATCCACACTGTCAAGAATCTACCCATTTACCCATTATGCTGCCGTCCTCTTATTCATCCCAAAGTGAACCACTTCACGCTGATCTGCAGTAAACTCCATTTGCCACCTCTCAGCCAGACTCAGCATTTTATTCAAGTCCCTCTACAACCTGCAACGCTCTTCTACACTGTCCTCTACTCCTCCGACTTCAGTGCTGCCTTCAAATGGACTTATCCAACCACTTATGCCTACGTCTAAGACATTTACAAAAATGACCAACAAGAGTCGTCCCTAAACAGATTCTTGTGGATAAAAACTAAAACCGGACTCCAGGCTGAATATTTTTTCATCAACCACCATTCGCTTCCTTCCTAAAGAAAGTCACTTTCTAATCTTCACTGCTGTATCACCATCAATCCTATGCCTCTGCAGTTTCTCCAAACGCCTACCATATGGAACTTTATCAAAACCCTTCCTGAAGTCCATGTACACGATGTCAACTGCCCTACCATCGTCGGCATGCTTGGACACCTTCTCAAACAACTCAATGACGTTTGTGAGGCATAACTTGCCTTTGACAAACCATGTTGACTATCTGCAATTAAATTGCTGCTTGACAGATGATTATAAATCCTATCTCTCATAATCCATTGCAAAACATTTCTTACAAATAACGTAAGGCTCACTGGTCTATAATTACCTGGGTTATCCCCAATGTCCCATTTGAACAAGGGCACATTTCAAATCCTCCAGTCGTCTGGTACGAAAACTGTAGACAACAAAACTCAAAGATCAAAGCCAAAGGCTCCAAAATCTCCTCGCTAGCTTCCCAGAGAATCCTCGGATTAATCCCAACCTGCCAAGGCGACTTGTCTATTTTCCGTCCTTCCAGAGTTGATAACACCTCCTCCTTACTAATCTCGGTCATTTCTGGTCAAATGTCTCGTATCCCATTCTCCTCCTCTACAGTATTCTACTTTGCCTGACTGAAAAACAAAGAGAAATACTCATTTAGACTCTCCGATCACCACAGGTTCCATACACAACTTCCCACTTCTGTCTTTGACTGCCCCTATTCCTGCGTTCATTTTTTTTTATTCGTTGTCTGTCAATAGAAACTTGATGGTTCTTCTTTATTCTACCTGTAAAAGACTTCCCATGCCCTCTCCTTGCTCATCTAAACTCTCCCTTAACACCCTTTCTCGCTCATTGGTAACTCTCCATCGCCTCATCTGAACAATCTCGCATCATTGTCACATACGGCCCCTTCTTCAGATTAAGAAGCGAAGCAATTTCTGAGATAAACCAGGGGCCCTTACATTTTCACTTCTCTCCCATTGTTTATTTTAATCGGCACATTCTTTCCTGCGTTATCATCTTCCCGTTGATATGCAGATAGACTATCTTGGGATTCTTCATAATCTTAGCCTTTAATGTTTAATCATGCCGACGTTTTGCAGTTCTACTTATTTTCTTAAGTTTAGCGCTACAATTTCTCTGGGCCTGAATGACCTCCGTTCGTCTGCTCACTTTATACTGATCTTAAAGCTTTTCCTTAAGTTTTTATTCCGTTCTTAATATTTCCAGGCATTCAATCTTCTCTGGGTTTGTTTTCATAAATTTGATCTTAGATGCAACATGTTGGGCCCATACACTTGAAAAATCCATCTCAAGAATGAACTGTCAACCCCCCTCAGTCAAAACACTATTTTGCTAGAAGTTTACATGTTTTCGAAAGTTGCCACCCAGGTAAATAGTGCTGTGAAGAAGGCATATGGTGTACTGGGCTTTATTGGTAGAGGAATTGAGTTCCGGAGTCCTGAGGTCATGTTGCAGTTGTATAAGACTCTGGTGCGGCCTCATCTGGAGTATTGTGTGCAGTTTTGGTCGCCATATTATAGGAAGGATGTGGAGGCATTGGAAAGAGTGCAGAGGAGGTTTACCAGGATGTTGCCTGGCATGGTAGGAAGATCATATGAGGAAAGGCTGAGGCACTTGGGGCTTTTCTCATTGGAGAAAAGAAGGTTTAGGGGAGATTTGATAGAGGTGTACAAGATGATTAGGGGTTTAGATAGGGTTGACAGTGAGAACCTTTTTCCGCTAATGAAGTCAGCTGTTACCAGGGGACACAGCTTTAAATTAAGGGGGGGTAGGTATAGGACAGATGTTAGGGGTAGATTTTTTACTCAGCGGGTTGTGAGTTCATGGAATGCCCTGCCAGTAGCAGTGGTGGACTCTCCCTCTTTATGATCATTTAAGCGGGCATTGGACAAGCATATGGAGGTTCTTGGGCTAGTGTAGGTTAGGTAGGCTTCGGTCGGCGCAACATCGAGGGCCGAAGGGCCTGTACTGCGCTGTATGTTTCTATGTTCTATGTTCTATGTTTACCCAAAGGTAATTGGGCTCGACGACCTTCGCCGTTTCCTGTCTTTTCTTTACCAAATCTCACTCCCTAATCCAGAAAACTTTTTTTTTCCAATCATCTTTTGGTTTTTGTCATTTCCTTCACAAAGTTAACGTGTATAAAGTAATAGTTACTGCTCCCAAAATGCTCTCTTGTCATTCTGCCAGTAATACCCGACTGGCTTCATTTTCAAAAGGAAGGCCCAGCACTGCGCCGTCCCTTCTTGTGTCTTCCAGCTATAGGTATAAAAAAACTCTCTAAAATAAATTTCAAAACATATGCCCCCCCCCCCCCCCCGATTTATAACACTAGATTTCTTCTATAAATGTGGGGAATTTAATCCCAGAGTATTGTTGCTTTTTTTCACACACCTCATCGAATTGGCTACACATCTGTTCCTGTATTTCCATTTAACTGGCAGTCAATAATACATCCCCAACATTTTGTATTTCATCTTCTTCTTCCGAAGCTCTATGCACAAAGCCATATTTGAAGACTCCTCTAAGATATCCTCCAACCTTACTATTTTAACTGATTACTTAATTAATAGTGAAACAAGTCCTGCTCGTTTACACACTGTCCCGTCCTCCTTGAGTTCCTATTTACCAGAATACCGATTTGCTCGTCCTGACCTCCCTCAACCAAGTTTCTGCAATGGTAAAAAATGTCTCAATTCCACATGTCAATCCACTCTCTTACCTCATCTATCTGACGCTTAATATTCTCAGCATTAAGGTAAAGGACATCTAAACAAGAATTTTACGTCCAGAACACCCTGTACCTCGGCGTTCTCCTGTCATTCACTGGTTGTTATCAGGCTGCCTGAAATGACCGAAAATGCATCTCTGGAGCTGAAAAAGATAATATTTATTCAATCGCCATTTTGTTTTTTTTGTGACATTTCAAAAACGAGCAATCACCGCTGCATGGTATGAGTTTCTGGTTATTAAGTGCCCCCTCAGTACTCAGAGAGGACAGCCCTTACGAATGGGCAGCATTGATTGTGTCTCTCCCCAAGGCCGGGACTAAACTTTTAATCCCTAAATTGGAGAATGGCTAATTTTGATGGTATGAGGTAAGAACATTCGAAGGCTGATTGGGGCATATTCTCGCCGGTGTAAGTAGAACTAGAAACTGGGATGCATTCAAAAATGAGAAAAAGAGAGACCAGAGACAGTGTATTCTTATTAGGGTGAAAAGAAACGCTGGTAGGTGTAGTGGATGCTGGATGACGTGAGGAAATGAGGTTTGATTACGGGAAAGAAGGACGCATGTGAGAGGGCTAGACAGGAGAGATCGAATGAATTCTTAGAATAGTACAAAGGCAAGTTACTTAATTGGGAAATCAGGAGTACAAAATGGGATATGAGATAGCGTTGTCAAATAGGGTTAAGGAGAGTGCTTAGGGTTTTCATAAATCCATTAAAGGGAAACGGGTGATCAGGGAGAGAATAGGGCTCCTCAAATATCAACAAGGCAACCAACGCATTGAGCCGCATGAGGTAGAGGAAATCCTAAACGATTATTTTGCATCAGTGTTTCATGTGGAGAAGGACATGAAAAATATGGAATGGTGGCAAGTACATGGTGACAGCTTGGAAAATGTCTATATGACAGGGGAGTAAGTCCTGGATGTCTTGAAACATATGAAAATTGATAAATCCCCAGGGAACAGATGAGGGACAGCCTAGAACTCTGAGAGAAGCTACGAAAGTAATTGCTGAGATATTTGTATAATCGATAGTCACAAGTGAGGTGCTGGAAGACTAGAAGTTAGCTAACATGTTGTCACTGTTCAAAATTGCAGTAAGGAAAGCCAGGGACCAATGCATCACTGAGTCTGACATTGTGATAGGCAAGTTGTTGAAGAGTGTCCTAAGGGTCAAGATTTTACATGTATTTGGAAAGATAAGGTTTTGAACGTGGGTGATCATGTTCCGTGTACTTGATTGAGTTGGTTTGAAGAAGTAACAAAGAGTATTGATGATGAGAGATTAGTGGACGTGATCGATGTGGACGACAGTGAGGCGTTGAACAATATACCTCAGCAGAGACTGCTTGTTAAATATAGATCTCATGGGATACGGAATAACTAGCCATTTGGAGACCGATATAACTCAGAGGTAAAAGACAGAGGATGATGCAGTGTTGTTTTTTGGTCAGGAGGCCAGTGGTGTCCCACAACGGTCGATGCTGGGGCCGTAACTTTTCATTATTTGTTTCAACGATTTGGATGTGATCATAAGAGGTACATCTCGGAAGTTTGTAGATGACTGGAAAATTGGTGGTGCAGTGGAGAGCGAAGAAGGTTCCGTGAGATTGCAACAGGATCTCAATCAGTTCGGCCAATGGGCTGAGTAATGGCAGATGGAGAATAATTTAGATAAATGTGAGGTGCTGCATTTTGGAAAAGCAGTCAGAACAAGACTTAGATGCTTTGAGGTAGGGAGTGTTGCTGAACAGGGAGACTTTGGATTGCAGGTACAAGCTGCTTGAAATTAGAGTCGCAGCTAGATAGGACAGTGAAGAGTCCATTTGGTCTGGTGTCCTTTCTTGGTCAGAGCATTGAGTGTCAGAGTTAGTAGGTCATATTTCGGCTGTAAAGGACTTTGGTTAGGCCAATTTTGGAATATTGCGTGCAGTTCTTGTTTCCTTCCAATGGAAAGGATGTTGAGAAACTTAAAAGAGTTCAGAAAGATTTTACAAGATGTTGCCAGATTTGGAATATTTGAGCTACAGGGAGAGGGTGCATTGGCTAGGGCTGTTTTACCTGGAGTGTCGAAGGCTGAGCGGTGGCATTGCAGAGCTTTGTAAAGTCATGAGGGGCAGGATAGGGCAATTAAACAATGTATTTTCCACGGGGTGCCGGAGTCCAGAACCAGAGGGAACAGGTTCAGGGTGACAGGGGCAAAATATAAAATGGACATAAGATGCAATACTTTAACACAGAGCGTGGTGCGTGTATGGAATGAGCAGCCAGAGTAAGTCGTGGTGGCTGGTTTTAATTATAACAAATAAATGGCATCTGGATGCGTAAATGAATTGGAAGATTTTGGAGGTATATCGGCCAAATGCTGGCAAATGGATTTGGATTAGGTTTGGATACCTTGTCAGCAAGCTCGAGTTGGATTGAAGAGTCAGTTTCCATGCTGTTGACTCAGCGACTGTAAGTCAACGTGCTCCCACCGATGCTGCTCATCTGTGCAGGGTCCAGGCTTATGATGACGCTTTGTGAGCAATGATCACTCTTGCCCTGGTAATTCAAACCTGCCTTTCTCCAGATAGAGTTTATCACAATGAAATGGTTTGTGCTTTTCTCTGTTTTCCATTCCATGATCCACAGGATATTGGGAACCCTACTAGTTGAGGATGACAGCACCATCTATCGCCCTGAAATGAAAACCCGTGAGTCAGTGGGTTGAGCAGGATAATTTGAAATAGGAAATTTGAGATGAAGAACAAACCGATTCACGCAGCTTTTGGATTGATGAATGTGTGAAGGAGTGGCGTGTGTGAGATCAGTAAGATGGGGAGGGGTGTTAGTCCAAGACTTCCAGTTATGGTGCACATTGTTAGGTTCAACTGAGTGTCAGTGCAAAATGTGTGGTGACCGACGCCCAACAGAATCCACATGTCTTAGTTACTATTGTGATTCTTGCCTTACAGTTAGCTGCTTTTTTTTCAGATGCAATCTACTGGACCAATTTACATTTAAGCCCACTAAAAAGCACTTTCGATGACCTATGTTTTAATCTCTGACCATACACGCAGATGTATAATTATATGTTGCTATTGGCGAATATGAAGGTGACATTTATGGAGACTAGTTTAGAGGATTTACTGTGAGATATCAAGTGCGACAGGAGTTTATTCAATTGTTAAAATATTCACCAAGGGTCTGGTCCAGGGTGCAGATGAATGAAGTATGGGAGGCAGACCTCATGTCATCAATATAAGTAGCATGTGAGGTGCATTCTGATAATTCCTGATCATGCATCTACTCCCTGCAACAGGCTCCGACCGAAGATGAAACTGTTGGACCTGATCAGTCATTATTGTGTAATTTGGAAAGCATTTGTACCTGCACTGAGACCAGTGATAGTACCTACACTGAGAGCAGTGACACTCTGTTGGCTAGGTATCCCACTGCCAAAGGCGGATGGTTGTGAAGGAATGTTTAAGTGATAGCCCGGACCCAGCTTGGAAGATCTCAGTGCAGTTTTAGGAGCTGGCCAATGTATCACTCAGCGTCACAGGAAGGTGTAAGGTCCAGTCATATGGTGAACCACCATATAATATTCAAGCTCCAGCTGTTTAACAACAACTTAAACATGATAATATGTGTACTCAACATAAAAAATAAAATCAAGGCCCTTCGTCCCTGGACGTCACACGGACCTGTGGATCTGAAGCCCGTCTATCCTACACTATTCCTTTTTAATTCAAATGTTTATCCAATTTCCATCTAAACGCCCTTAAATTTGGTGAGTCTAGTACTTTTTCAGACAGTGAGTTCCACTACCTTACGACTCTGAGTAAAGAAACTATCTCTGACATCTGTCCTATATCTATCAATCCTCAATTTAAAGCTGTGTCCCTTCGTAAGAGCCATCGCCATTCGAGGAAAAGGACTGTCACTGTCCACCCGATCTAACCTTCTGATTATCTTTTATGTCTCAATGAAGACATCTCTCAACCTTCTCTCTAACGAAAACAGCCTCACATTCTTCTGCCTTTCCTCATAAGATCTTCCTTCCATACCAAGCAACATACTCCTAAATCTCCTCTGAATCCTTTCCAAAGCCTCCTCACCTTTCCTTTAATTCCGTGACCAGAACTGTACACGAGACTCCAAGTGTGGCTGCACCATTGTTTTGGACAGCTGCAACATGACCTCATGGTTCCGAAGCTCAATCCCTCTACCAAATGAATGTAACCCATTGTATGCATTCTTCACAATCCGATCAATCTGGGTGTTAAGTTTCAGGGATCTAAGTGAGTGAAAACCGCGATCTCTCTGCTCATTCTTACTACCAAGAATCTTACCATGAGCCGAGTAAACCTTATTCTGTTGCTCCTTCCAAAGTGAATCATCTCACACTTTTCCTCATTCAACCCATTTTTAACTCCCAGCCCAGCACTGCAGCTTATTTCTGTCCCTCTGTGACCAGCAAATTTCTTCGGCGCTATCGACAACTCCACCGACCTTAATGTCATCCACAAATTGACTAAAACATCCTTCTATGCCCTCATGTCGGGCATTTATTAAAATGACGAACAGAAGCTGTCCCAAAACAGATCCTTATGGTACACCACGAGAACATGAATACCAGGCTGAACATTTCCCATTAACCAACGCCCTCTGTCTTCTTTCAGCGAGCCAATTTCTGATCTAAACTGACATGTCATACTCAGTACCATGCCTCTGTTTTTTGTGCAATAGTATAGAATGGTGAACCTTTTCGATCGCCTTACTGAAATCCAAATGACACACATCAACTCGTATCTCCTCATCCACCTGCATGGTCATCTTCTCAAAGAATTCAACAAGTTTTGTAAGGTACAGCCTACCTTCGCAAAACCATGTTGACTTACCAGGAGACCTAATAACTCTCGAGATGATGAGCAATCCAATCTCTTATAAACATTTTGAACACTATACCCACAAAAACATGTAAGGCTCACTTGTCGACATTTAACACGGTTGTCTCGAATCCCCTTCTTGAAGAATGGGACAATATTTGTTCTCCTCCCGTCTTCTGGCACTTTTCTTGCAGAAAATGACAACATAAAGATCAAAGCCAAAGTCTCTGCTAGTCTGCTACCTTGGTTCCCAGCGAGTCCAAGATTAAATCTCATCCGGACCAGGGGACCTATTTATTTTGATACTTTCCAGATTTGTTCCTCCTTATGAACATCAATCCCGTCTTGTCATGCAACCTGTATCACAGTATTCGCCTCGACAACATCGTCTTTTTTAACTGTTTATATTGTTGAAAAATACTCATTTAGCGCTTTCCCTCTCTCTTCAGACTCCACGCACAACTTCCCACTACTATCCTTGATTGTC
Source organism: Chiloscyllium punctatum (assembly GCF_047496795.1). NCBI lineage: Eukaryota > Metazoa > Chordata > Chondrichthyes > Orectolobiformes > Hemiscylliidae > Chiloscyllium > Chiloscyllium punctatum. Next base: position 14,403,361 of record NC_092781.1, on the reverse strand, counting down.
CCTCATCTTTTGTTCATCATTCTTTTATTCCTGATATACCGATAGATCCTACTTACTGTAATGCCAACTAACGAACACAAAGTGATGTTCATGCACTGAAAAACAAATTATTTTACATTGTTGAACAACCAAACATCGAGATATTTAGGAGGACTTCAAATTCAGATTTATCTTCAATCCCGGGTGGCACCGGTTTTCTTTTATCAAAACACAATCATAGTTGGTGACAAAATGAGAAATTACTGGAAATGCTCAGTAAGCGTGGTAATAGGTACATTGTTGCAGAACAAGAATCACTGGTACCAAAGTCAAGGATGTTTTTGACTATGCTCAGGAGATACCAAGGGTGCGCGTGAACAGTCAGAAACTGTGGTGCACATTAGAAACAATGACACAGGCAGGTAGAGAAACAAGTTCCTGCAAAGAGAGGTCATGGAGCGGAACTCAAAAACAGTATCTTTGTGATTTAAATTTCAAGATTACTCAATGTGCCATGTTGAGGTGCGGCAGGGTTGAAAGATAGTATCACTCAAAATGTGACCAAATGATTGTTGCGGTAGGAGCGCTTCATATGTTTGCAGCATTAAGATCTCTTCCAGGGCAGTTGGGATCTGTAAGAAAAGGGACACCAATATACTCGTGGAAGGGTTCGATAGTGCAACACGTGTGGATTTAAACTAATAATGCAGGATGTTGGGAACCAAAGCAACCGTTCAGAAAATGAGCAATAGGTAGATGTGACGAGCATAAACAGGCATAGCCAGACCAATGATGGTGGTGAGGGAAGAAACTATAACAGTTCAAATGTCAGTTGTAGTTTGACTCAAATGACAGAGATGAGGCTCAGTATTATGAGGGATTAATACATAAGAATAGAAAGTGTGGAAAGCAGAGAGCAGACGATAATACTAAAAGAGAAAGCAAATCAATGGAAGTTATTGAATAGCCTTGTGGAAAATTGCAAGCAGTGCTTTAAATACAATTGATAGGTTGATATCACAAATAGTGACAAATAAGTATGACGTGATGGAGATTGCCTGTAGGTCAAGGCTGGGATGTTAAAGTCCAAAGTTACTCAGCATTCTGAAAGGATAGACAAGAAGGAGCCTGACGTGCAACTGTTCATAGAAGCATAGTGCAGAGCCTCTACAGTGTTGAAACAAGGCCTTCGGTCCAACAACTCGACCCTGACCGTCCGAATTATAACCCAACCAGACCTATTCCCATACTAGATTTCAGAGTCTTTGACTTTGAACTTTTTGCATTCATTGTCTGCAGGAAGGGTGCCAGAAGACTGGAGGAAGGCAAAACTTTTCCTGTTGTTCAAGAAGGGGAGTGGAGACAATCCTAATAATTATGCACCACTCAGCTTAACTTTGATTGTGTGTAACGTGTTGGAAAAGGTGATAACTGATGGGAATTATAATCATTTAGAGAGAAATAATTTCATTAGGGATATTCAACACGGTTTTGTGAAGTCTCCGTCATTCCTCATAAACCTTATTGAGAATGGAACCAAACAGGTGGATGAGGGGAAAGCATTTGATGTGATGTCTATGCATTTCTGTAAGGCGTTTAAAAATATTCCCCAAAGTAGAGATTTGCACAAAATCTGGAGGCATGAGATTGAGGGCGATTTTGCAGTTTGATTCAGAAATTGTCGAGCTGAAAGAAAACAGAGGGTGGTGTTTGATGGGAAATGTTCATCCTGGAGTTGACTTAATAGTGGTGCCACGCAGGGATCAGTTTTAGGGCTACTGCTGTTCGTCATTCGTATAAATGATCTGGATGAGGGCGGAGAAAGATGAGTTAGGCAATTTGCGGACAACACCGAGGTCGGTAGAGCTGTGGACAATTCCGAAGAGTATCAGATTACACAAAGACGTCGATAAATTCCAGAACTGTACTGAGAGGTGGAAAATACAGTTCAATGTGATTCACTTTGGAAGAACCAACAGGAATAAAGGGTACTGGACTAATGGTAAGATTCTTGGCAGTGTCGATGCGCAGTAGGATATTGGTGTCAACATACAAAGATCCCTGAAAGTTGCCACCCATGTTGATAAGGTTGGTAAGAACGCATGCCGTGTGTCAGCTTTTTCTGGGAGAAGGATTGCGTTTCGGAGTCACGAGGTCATGATGCTTTTGTAGAAAACTCTGGTGCAGCAGCACTTGGGGTATTGCGTAGTTTGGGTCACCACATTATATGAAGGACGTGAAAGCTTTGGAAAGGGTTCAGAGGCGATTTACGAGAATGTTGCCGGGAACGGGAGGAAGATCTTATGTGGAAGGCTGAGGGATTTGATGTTGTTTCAGTTGAGAAAGAGTATGGTTGAGAGTTATCATAATTGTGACATGTAAGATAAACGGATCGTTAGATAGGGTGGACAGTGAGAGCCTTTTGCTTAGATGGTGAGAGCTAACATCAGGGGACATAGCCTTAAATTGAGGGGTGGTAGATATTGGACAGGTGTCAGAGATAGTTTTTACATTCAGAGGCGAGTACAGGCATGAAATGCCTTTTCTTCGATCGAAGTAGATTCGCCAAATTTAAAGGCATTTGAATGGTCATGGGATAAGTATATGGTTGAAAATCTAAGAATGTAGGATAGATAGGTTTCAGCTCGTTTCGACAGGACGGCGCAACATTGAGCACTGAAGACTTTTCACTGCACTGTAATGTTCGATGACCTTGGTATAAATCTGCATTTACATCTGGCTAATGCACCTGACCTACACATCCATGAAAACTCCTGGCAATTTAGCATGGTCTATACAATAAACCTGTGCATCTTTGGATTACAGCATAACCTGGAGCACCCGGGGAAATCCAAGGAGACATGTGTAGAATGTGCGACACAGACAGTCTACCAAGGCTGGACTCTCACCCGGGCGCCTGGAGTTGTGACGCAGCAGTGCGAACCACTGAGCAACCGTGCCGACCTTCTGGTTAAGAATTATATAAAAGCTGAATCAAAAAATGTTATTGGCACGTGGGAGAAGAATGATGCACCATTATGGTTGGAAATACAAGGGAAAGGAAGAAACCCATGAAAAGGAATGAATTCCACTCCCACCCCACCACCAAAAGAAGAGAACAATATAATGCAGGGCAGAAGAGGACTTGTGCGAGAAGCACGTAAGTGATTATGGGAGGTCTGAAGATGCGTATTGACTGGTTTAATACCTTATAAGATTAGCCTCGGGGAACGATTCATTAAGGGTACAAGTGATTGTTTCTTCAATCAACATGTCATTTTCAACCAGAAAACTACCTACTTCGGATTTATTGCGATATAATGTGGAAGGACTGATTAATGGCCATGGATTTAAGTATCCTTTTGGAACGGGTGATCACAACATGCCGGAGATTAATATTCAGATTGAAAGAGTAAAGTAATGGTGTCTTACGGGAGTTTTGGTGTTGGGGAATAATATTTATAGGGCCTGAGGAAGACGTTGGTACTGGAATGCACTGGGCAATATGATTTGAAGGGCAGGGCAGTTGAAGTACAGTGGCAAATACTTAGGCAATTGCCAAACACCTCTCAAACAAAATATATTCCTGAGCACGAGAGGAATTGTACCAAGGTGAAAAGCCATCCATCTTCCAGAATTGAATTGGATTGAATTGAATTGAATTGAATTGAATTCATCGTCACGTATACCGAGGCACAGTGAAAAGCTGTGTCTAGCGAGCAACAGAGGAGATCACAGAGTTAAGTAGCATAGATAGGTTAAGAATAATTTGTCAGCGGCAAAAACAAAAACACAGGTGCAGACAAATGTTAAGAGTTTGTGAGTCCTTTCAGTTTTCTAACAACAGTCGGATAGACACTGTTACGAACTCGGCTGGTGCTTGTACTTGTTGCCTTCTGCACCTTCTCTCCGACGTCGATGTTTTAGAAAAACATTGCCAGTGTTGGATGTTTATTTGAGAATGTTGGTCGCCTTCCCTTGACAGCAGGCCTGGTAAATCGATTCTATCGATGGGAGTTGACTTTTGTGATTGTCCGGGCTTAGTTCACCACTTTCTGTGACCATCTCCAATCTTGAATGGTACAGTCGCCACACTAGTTAATGATACATCCAAACAGAATGCAGTCGATGGCGCATCTATAAAAGTTGGCAAGAGTATTCGCCGTCATGCCAATTTACTCAGCTGCCTGAGGAAGTTGAGACGCCAATCGGCCTTTGAAACTCGTGTGTCCACATGAACAGTCCAAGAAAACTTGCTGTTAATGAAACGCCCGGGAGAATGACAGTCTCAAATCGTTCATCCTCTGTACTGTTAATGTGTGGGGGAGCATTTGTACCATCCTGCCAAAAGTCATTCATGATTTTCTTGGTTTTGCCAGCATTGAGAGCGAGGTTGTTCTCAGTGCACCATTTTTCCAGGTCTTCCACCTCCCTTCTGTGGCCTGTTTCGTCGCCCTCTGAGGTTCGACCGACGATGTTGGTGTCTTCCGCGAACTTGTAAATCACATTAGTCTGGTAATTGGCGACACAGTCATGGATATTAAGTGAGTACAGTAGGCCTGAGAACGGACCATGCAGTTAATGCGGGGCGTGGGGATGCTCCAGTGTTGAGTGTTAGTGAGGATGAAATATTGTCCCCGATCTTCACTGATTGTGGCCTGTCAGTCAGGAAACTGAGGATCCAATTGCAGAGAGTGGGACTTGGTCCGATATCACTAAGTTTAGCAATCAGTCTCGAGGGGATAATTGTGTTGAACGCTGAACTGTGATCACTGAGTAGGATTCTTACGTTGCTCTAAGTGATGTCAAGATGTTCGTGGGAGGAGTGAAGGACAACTGATATGGTATCTGGTATGGATCTGTTGGTCCGAGGGGCAAATTAGAGTCCGTCAGGAGTAGTGTGGATGCGGGGGTTGATTAATGCCATGACCAGCAGTTAAAAGCACTTCATTACCACCGAAGTTCGGGCAACTGGGCAGTCGTCGTTGACACAGGCTGCATGAGCCTTCTCAGGCACAGAAATGATGTTGGCCCTCTTGAAACAGGCAGATACAATGGTCTGCTGCTTGTACAGTTTGAAGATCACCAAGAAGACCTCTTCCAGTTGATCCGTGCATGCTCTGAGTGCACAGCCTGGTGCTCCGTGTGATCCCATTGCTTTCCTTGGATTCACACAAAGGAAAACTGATCGGAATTTTGATGTAGTGACCGTTTCGACAGGTTCGTTGGGACTTGTCAGAAGAGGTGTTACTTCTCCGCCGAAATTCTGCTCAAACTAGCATAAAAGGCGTAGAGACAATCTGGGAGAGATATGCCATCGTCTGCTATCATGCACTGTCTCTTTTTAGCACCTGTGATGTCATCCAGCCCTAACCATATTCGCTGGTTGTCTGTCTGATTTATTAGTTTGGATCAGTATTGGTCCTTGTCTGTCCTAAAGACTCTGTGAAGATAATTCTTGGATTCCTTATCTTTGAGTGTCTCCCCTGATCTGAAGGCTTCACGCTAGGTTTTAAGCAAGTTCAGTATGTCCGGGGTCATGCAGGGTTTCTTGTTGGGGAACACCCAGAATGATTTCCTTGGTATTCAGTTCTCCACACACTTGCTCATAATGACTGTGGTGTACTCGTCAAATGTGTCTGCGGATTGTTTGAACATGGCTCAGTAAGCCGATTCAAAACAGCGCTGGATTTGAAATTCTGTCTGCTCAAAACAGCACTTGACCTGCATCCGCGAGAGGGTCTCTTCCTTGAGCTTTTGACTGCACGCTGGGTGAAGAAAAGCGGCACTGTGGTCGGAGTTCCCAAAATGAATGTGGGGGAATGGAGCGGTAGCCATTCTCACAGTGGTGTAGCAGTGGTCTACAATGTTCGGTCTGCAGTGAGACAGATAATGTTTTGGTGGCCCTTGGGCAACACCTTCCCTTCATTGGCTTGACTTATACCGCTAGTTACAATAAACAGGACCACGGGGTATTCCATCTCCAGGCTGTTCGTAGTGGATTCCAGCACATCCTGAGCCTCCTCAACATTTGCTTGTGGCGGTATGTACACAGCAGTTAGTAAAACAGCGATAAATTCAAATTGTCGATACAAGGGTCGGCTTTTGATGATGAGGATTTCAAGGTTTGTGGAGCAATGGCTGCGCCAGGTTGCAATGTCCATGCACCAGAAGTTGCTGATTAAAAAGCAAACCTTTGCACCCTATTTAACTCTGATGTCATGGATAACATTTGAGCAAAATTGGGACATGTCATACTGGCACAAGATAGTTTCATTGTGCAGGATTCGAATCGGCGTCATAGGAACGCTCATATTAACGCACGATTGTTAATCCAATGAACAGATAAATTTCTCAGTACTTGGGTTTGCAACCTTCCAGGGTAGATGGTGGAGTTTGAGTTTACATCTTGAATTACGACACGAATGGTGATCATGAATCGATTGTCAGGAAAACCCAAATAGTTCGTTAATGTCTTTTAAGGAAGAAAACTGCTATCAATGCCTGGTCTGGCCTGGCCTACATGCGATTCCAGACACACAGCAACGTGGTTGCCTCTTAATTGATACTGGAAGAGTTTGGAAAACAGGTTCTGGTGAGGAGACAGATTTCACAGATAAATAGTGACACGTCAGGAACGTGAGGGAGAACTTTGCAGGTGGAGTTTGACGGGCTAAGTGCGAGGTTGTCCAATTTGGCCAAAAACATAACAGGGCAAATTATGATTTAAATGGGAAACAGATTCAAAGTGGATTAACGAGGGCTTCTCTGGCTGTCTTCCTGTATTAATTGCAGAAAGTAGGTCGTCAGATGCAGCATTTAATAAGATAGGCAAACAACATTAATGAATATCACAAACAACCCCTAATTTTCTTCTTGCACTCTAGATGTTATTTTCAGAAGACGAATGTAGAATTCCAGTCTCTTCTTTTTTTCTTATTTCGGTAAATTAACAGAGTGATGCAGTTGAGATCTTTATGACGGAAACACAAATAATATTTTGGACACGCAGATGAATTCTGCTTTTTTTTGACTCGGCCCCATCTGCATGCCTTATTCATAACACTTGTATGTCATTAATATTGGACTACATATTGGCACTTTGTATTTTAGGTGAGGTGGAGAATATTCTTTGCAACATTCCCTGCAGTAGTCAGAGATTAAGGAAGCTTTCATCTGCAGGATGGATATAGACTCATTCATTAAGTATGCTTTAATGAAATAGAGTGTTGAGAATAAATATTGCTTTAAATTAGTTGTTAAAGATACACTGTCTGAGATCAAACTGAAATCTAATGTCTACCTTCAATTGGAAGCAAATTGCTCAATAACTGCCCATTGTTCTTCATATTGAAAAGAAGAGCAAAATGTTGACAACTCACTTTGGGGGAGAAACATTGGCGTCTGTAATTGATGGGGACACATAAATCCAGTGTGTATGCATGATGTGAACGGGAATCAAGTGTTAGAAAAATAGAAATGTGCCATCAACTATCAATTGAAACCAGGTCCCGGTTTTCCTCAACATTGATGTTTGATCGCCCATCAATCTCTTTTTTCCAAGTACTGTATTTTCTCTGTTGTGCACATTCCAATGGTCACTCCTCCATCTTCTTCCTACTCTTTCCTTACATTCCTACTTGCTTTGTACTCTTACCGCTGCTGCTACAAATCCTCCCACTGACCATCTCCTTTTACACTCCTCTTCTACCAGTCCTACTGTATGTCACACAAATCTGCCTGTTACTCGCACTTACCCGAACCCTCGCTTTCTGTTTTCAGTCTCCGACGAGGGTGATGGATGCTGCTGAGTGTCGTTATTGGTTATCATTCAATGATGAGTTTGGATTTAACACTGTTCATTAGGAACAGACAATAGTGCTTCTTTGTCACTGCTGGATACACATGTTCCCCATGGTACAATGTGGAGCTTCTTTGTGAACTTTATCATGGGACTAAAGTACACAGCCTCATTACAAGTAGGGAAAATGTCTCCTTAATAGAATCGGAAGTCCATGTAACAATTTTGTTTTGAACGTGTGAGAGCAGTGAGCACATTCTTCCAACAAATCATGATCTATCCTTTTGATTTTCCTTGTTTCAGCTGATACTCCAATATCATTTGAGGTTCGGTCAGAGTGACTTCCCTTCCCACCAAAGCAGTACTTGGCTGAATGTGGCGTCCTGAATGTGGCAACACGGATCCTGAGCAAAACTGTGATCAATGGGAATATTAGACAATTCTGCACAGGTAATGTCCGCGAGATAAATATGGTTGATCCAATCTCTGCAAATTGTCTTCTAAGAATTTTGCCAAACTGACTAAGGGCTAATTTGCTTCTCTTTCACGATCACTTCTTAATAATTTTGGAATACCCTTGCATATCAGCACTGCGTGTGTATGTGCACCACTTAGATAGAACATGTCCAAGAAGGTACCTTTCGGTCACCTGCTGCGTTGCGAAGTCGAGATGACAAATAAACTCGCCCCTTGCTGGTGGCTCCCAAAACCCATGAATGAACATGGCCTGTTAAAAAATGCCAAGCTAATTCATGCTTTCACAGGTTGAGCTAAAGTCTCAGAAAAGTGAGTCCTTGCTTCATGCATGTGACGCCAATAACACCAGAAGCCCGGTATGACATTGAGATAGCATTTCCAAATACATTTTCATCTGTTAATTTCAGAGATGCTATGTCAGTGCCATTGAGTTAAATATTACCATAGCAAGTTTAAAAATACAACAATATTAAGGACCATTACTGCCTACCATTTGTATTTTATCATTTAATGTACATTACCAATTACTTGAGAGTCAAGTGAAACACTCGTCTCGTTGTTCTGGTTCAGAGAAGAAACTTTGTCGCAGCTCAGAAATAAAAATAAATAGAACACATAACAACAGAGAACAAACATAGAAAAGCACAGCACAGAACAGGCCCTTTAGGAACACGATGTTGGACCTGAGGGTTAATCCCAATGCAAAATAAAATAATTTAACCCCTCAATTCATGCAATCCATGTGCATGTCCAGCAGTCGCTTAATTGTCCCCAAGGACACTTCTTCCACCACCACCAATGGCAATGCATTCGATGCATTCCCAACTCGCTGTGAAAAGGAGCTTCCACTGATGTCCCCTCTATCCAGTTCTCCGGATTATTAAAAAGAATATGACCACTCGTATCAGTCAATCCTGCCTGTGGAAAAGTCTCTGGCTATTGACTCGATCCTTCCCTCGCATTATCTTATCAACCTCGACCATGTCACCTCTCTTCCACCTTTTCTCCAGAGAGAAAAGTCCGAGCTCATTTAACCTCTCTTCATAAGGCAAGCCCACCAGTACAGGCAGCATTCTGGTAAACCTCCTTTGTACTCTCTCCAAGGCCTCTGTATCTTTCCTATACAAGAAAGACCTCCAAAACTGGATGCAATATTCCAAGTGTAGTCTCACCAGAGACTTGTAGAGCTGTAACAAAACCTCGCGGCTCTCAAGCTCGATTCCCGTGTTAATAAAAGCCTAAACACGATATGCTTTCTTAACAACCCTATCTACTTGGGTGGCAACTTTGAGGGATCTATGTACTTGCTCAACAAAATCCCTGTGTTCCTCCATACTGCCAGTAATTCTGACTTTAATCCTATATTCAGCATTCGAGTTCTACCGTCCAACATGCATCCCTCGCATTTATCCAATTTGAAATCCATCTGCCATTTATCAGCCCATTTCCACATCCTGTCCATATCGCGCTGCAGACTGCAATAGCCCTCGATACTATCGATGGCATCTCCAACCTTTGTGTTAGCTGAAAGTTTACTAACCCACCCCTCAACCTCCTCATCCAAGTCATTTATAAAAACTGTAAAGAGCAGAGCTCAAGAACAGACCCTGCAGGACCCCATGCAACACTGACCTCCAGGCAGAATGCTTTCTATCTCCAGCCACTATCTGCCTTCTGTCAGCCAACCAATTATGTATCCAATAGGTAAATCTCCCTGTATCCCATACTTCCTGAGTAGAACTCGAATACAGAACAGTACAGCACAGTACAGGCACTTCGGCCCAACATGCTGTGCTGAACATTTATCTCAATCTAAGATCAAATACACCTATACACACCTTGACTTAATGCTGTGCTGTTGCTCGTAAAGCAGTCCCTTAACTGTCCGTTATGTAATTGACTTTATGACCACCACTGGCAGTGCATTCCACGCACCCACCACTCTCTGTACAAAGGCTCGTCCTCTGACATCTCCTCTACAATTTCCTCCAATCACCTTAAGGCTATGACACCTCGTTTCAGCAATCTCTAGCTATCTACTCTAACTATGTCTCTCATTACTTTGTACACCTCTATCAAATCACATATCTTCCTTCTCTCTCCAGTCTTTCCAGCCTGAGATCACTGAGGATGCAGTTCAGGAAGCATCCTGATCAATCTCCTCAGCACCCTCTCGAAAGCATCTATGTCATCTCCATCCTTCCAATAATGAAGCGACCAGAACTGGACAAAATATTCCAACTGTGGTCTAAAAAGGATTTTGCAGAACTGCAGCAAACTATCGCGTCTTTTAAACTCATTTCCCCCTTAATGAAACCCAAACACCACACACATGCAAAACAACCCGATCAGCTTGGGTGACAACGGTGAGCGATCTATGTACATGGACCACAAGATCCTGCAGTTCCTCCACACTGCCGATAATCTTTGACTTCGTATTCAGCATTCAAATTCGACTGTCCAGAATGAATCAATTCAGTCTATCCAAGTTGACCTCCATCAGCCACTTCTCCTTCCGGCTCTGCATCCTGTCAATGTCATGTTTTAGCCTGCGACAGTACTCGATGCTGCCTGCAAATCCACTGACTTTTGTGTCAACGTCCAATTACCAAATCACACTTCCAATTACTAATCTAATAAATTTATAAACCGCAAAGAACAGAGACTCAAGAACTGACCACTGCTGAACAACACTGTTCACCATTCTCTCGGTGGAATACTTTCCATCCAAAACCACTCGCTGTCCTCGTTCGGCCATCCTGTTCTGTATCCAAGCAGCGCGTAATTCCTGTATTGCACATCTCCAAGTCTTCTGCATGAGGCTACCTTCGGGAACCTTATCAAATGCCTCATTGAAATCCATGTACTCCACACCCACTGCTCAACGTTCATCAACGTGTCTCATTACGTTCTCAAGGAACTCAAGACAGGTTATGAGGCATGAACTGACCCTCACAAAGCCATGTTGAGTATTTTTAATCAAGCTACTTTTTTTCCAAATGGTCATCAATCCTATCTCTCAGAACACTTCCCATCACCGTGCTTACCACAGATCTAAGACTGACACATCTGTAATTCCCAGAGGTTTCCCTATTCCATTTTGTTGAACAGTGGATCAACATTCAACTCCTCCCAATTATTCGGTCCTACTCCCATGGAGATTGTGAAAGCAAATATCATCGCTGGAGGCACACCAATCTCATTCGTCACTTTCCGAAGTAACCTCAATATATCTGGTCCAGCTCTGGGGTCTTATCTAACTTGATGCTTCCCAGATTTCCAAGCAAATCCACTTCCTTTATTTCAATCTGTTCATGCCAATTAACGTGGTCCACCGTATTCTCACTTTCAACAAGTTCCCTCTTTCGAGTGAATACTGAAGCAAAACATTCATTTAGATCTTCCCCTACCTATTCTGATCCCAGACAAAAGTTCCCTCAACTATTCTGAATCGGCCTTAACCTCTCGATGGTCATTCTTTTATTCCTCACGTAATTGTAGAATGCCTTCGGTTTTCCCTAATCCATCCTGCCAAAGCTTATTAGTGCCCCTCTCAGCTCTCCTCAGTGTATTTATTTAGTTCTTTCCGAGCTACACTCTAATCCTGTAAAGCTGTGGCACAACCTTATCTCCTGAACCTTAAGAAAGCTTCCTTATTCGTCTTGTCGAGAAGCTCTTCTTCTGTTGTCATCCAAGGCTTCTTCTTCCAATTCCTTGCCTGTCTCAGTGGGACAAAGTTATCCAAAACTCACAACAAGCGCTCCTTAAATAGCTTCCACATTTTTTGTGACTTTCCCAGAGAGTAATTGTTCCCAATTTATATTCCACAGCTCCTGTCTCATAGCAGTCTAATTTCACCTCCTTCAATTAAGTACATCGCATACTGTCTGATCCTATCCCTCTCCATGGCTATTGTAAAATGAAGCAGTTGTGGTCACTGTCATCAAAACGTTCTCCCACCGAGAGTTCTAACACTTTGCCTGAGCAGTTAACTAACAATAAATATAAATAGCCTCACCCCTTGTCGGCCTATCTACATAATGAGTCGGGTATCCTTCCTGGAAACAGCTGACACAGTCAGCTCCATCCAGACCATCTGCACGAAGGATGCTACAGTCAAATATTGTGTAAGTTGAAGTCATCCATAACAGCTCAGTTACGTTTGAACATTTCCAAATTTGTTGTCCAATCTGTTTTTCCATCTATTTGCTGCAATTGACGGGTCTATGTAAAACACCCACAAAGCACAACTCAACAAACTCCTTTTCAGCAGCTGTTATGCACTCTCTATTAACAACGCAAATCCCCTCCTCTTTTAATCCCCTCATTGTTATTCTTATAAAATCTAATCTTTGGAAGATGCAGCAACCATTCCTGCAAGTGTGAAATACATGTCTCCGTTAATGCTATAACATCATAGTTCCACGTACTGAGCCATGCTCTGATTTCATCACTGTTAATGCACTCCGTGCATTGAAAGAGAAGCACTTTGATCCATCCCTTTGACCTGTCAATTACGTATCCTTCCTTGACAGACACTCTGCATACTAGTTCTGCCCTTTCAACAACTACCCTCTCCTCAGATCGCCATCTCTGGTTCAGATCCACCTGCCAAACGAGTTTAAAAACCCCGAATTTTTTTAGCAAATCTCCTTCCCAGGATATGGGAACGCCTCCAGTTAAGGGCAACTCAATCTTAATGTTCAGGTCTAGAAAGTACCCCAACGATCTATTAACCTGAAGCCCTCCCTCTTGCACCAGCTCTGTCGTAATGTTTTTAGCTGCACTAGCTCCCTGTTCGTCGCTTCACTCGGATGTGGCACCGGTAATAATGTCTGAGATTACTAATCCTTTCGTCTTGCCTTTTAGCTTCTACCCTGATTGCACATTTTAGATCCTCATCCCTTTTCCTATTTATGGCTTTGGTGCCAATCTGCACAACGAATTCTGATTGCTTACCCTCCCCGTCAGAATATTGTAGACTCGATTGGAGACATCTCAGACCCTGGCACCTGGGAGACAACATACATTCCAGGAGCCATGTTCCCGAACAGAGAATCTGCTGACCTTTCTGCTAACTATTGAAATGAAAAGTGCTGGGGAGAAACTCAACACGTCTGTTAGGATCTCAACAAAAGGAAAGAGAATTAACGCTTTGAGTTCAGTACATATTCAAATAAGACTCTGCATATTAACTCTAAATTTGTTTCCAATTTTGCGCTCATCAACTATGTTTCCCTTCAATTTTCTGTTTTTATTTCAGGTTTCCATTGTCCCCAGTATGTGCTTTTCCTTGACAAGTTTCGATGTTGAATTTGTTTAGAATTGGACAATATTGCCCATTTCTGTTCCATTAAACAACTGTTGTGTACTTGCATTGCACATGAATCCGTTTCTTCTTCAAGTTCCCAATACAAATCATTTTGCAATACCTTTTTAAGTGTGTAAATCTCACGAAATCGATTTTGTTTGAAAGGGTAGTTTACAGGCAGCTGCATTCCATGGAACAACAATTCATGGATAGTACATTGATGATGACACATTCTGTCCTTCACTGTACAGGTTTATTTCTCAGAATCTGAAAGTTTTTAATCCATGCCATAGAATAATTACAGCAAAGATAATGAACAATCAGAGCATCATTTCTGCACCAGATTGGAATTAGCTTCACTTGTGCTGTAACTGTATTGTAATGTCCCTGCATTCCTAAACACAATGGTAGTTGTGTCTATTTTAAAAATCTGAATATCACGTCCAGATATGAACATTCTTATCAAGTTGCATACTCTGTAATTAAATTATCCTGTCCTATTCAAAGTTTCGATCAACAGTCCATCTCCCAAGTGTAACTTGTTTCCTTGTTGTGTTTTATATTTCATTCTATCTATCAGAGTGAATGTCAACTACTGGTGATTAAGATTATTACTGAAATCGCCTGCTATCTCCATAGCCGCTGGCCTCATTTCTTTCTGCCTCCTAACCAATATCGTATTCATCGTGTCTCTGGATCATTAATACATGTGTTTTAAGGAGCAAGTTCCTTGTTTATATCATAATTCGCTTTCGACTGAAGTTTCAAATGTAAATGTTCCCTCGTTAATGTCAATGAACTGCAACAAGATTTGCCTTACTAGAGTAACGAAGGGGAAGTTCAGACAAATCCATATTTCCTGTTTCTGGTTCGAGCAAGCCTGCCCAGTGACAATCATTTGCTTGGTGTGTTCTAATGGACGAGTGATCAGAAAAGGAAAAACACCTTCATTGCGTGAGCAGTTTTGCGATGGGGCTGGTGGGATATGGTGCATTGTACATGAAAACAAGGCAAAATCATTTGGCCCGCAAAAAGCAAACATCCAAACCTCTCTGTTTACTGAATAGAGCAATTGCTAATGTGAAATGAGATCGATAGTCAACATCGAAACCAATCAAGTTACTGGAAGTGCTGTAGTGAAAGGTGTTAACTGGAAATATTTGTTTAGTGACCGTGATTAATGTCACTCTCCAAGGATTCGAACTGTATCACTGAAGGCTTTCCTTCTCCTTTTATTCCGAGGTTCTTTCAGTGATTTATCTCTTTGTAGCAGCAGATGGATCAACTCCGATACTAACAAGGATCAACACCTGCAGAGACATGGAAAGAAGAGATCAGAATCTGAGACCATTTGGCTGGAATGTTCGAACAATGGATCAGAATCTGAGAACCTTAGACTGCAATGTTCCAACAATCGACAGGAGTTTATCATTGGGTCTTTTATATCTTTCCTGTTGTTGGGAAACTGTATCATATTGGATATTAGGTGTATTGCTTATTATTCAGGTGGGTTACTAACCCATACTTGCTATCATTGGTGCACCTGGTAAGTGTCTCTATCTCTGTCCTTTTATTAATTCCATAAACTATGTTGAATTTCATTGTTATTTCGATTTTTCTTCCCTTTTGACAATGCCTGAAACTAACGTAATCAGTCTCAGGAACCAGCTCCACTCATTACCCATCAACTTCACATCTCTCCCTCATATCTGAGAACGAAATTGTTCATAATATCGAGGAAGTATTTGCCTTGAACTGAATTATGTCTCACTGTTCTCTTCATTGCAAAACCTGCCCACCAGCAACTCCATTCTCTCCCACCTTCCACCTCTGTGTCAGTGTTTTTCCTGAATAAAACGTTTTCTGTGCCTTCGTAAAATCAGACTTTATGGATCCACCTCTCCAGCGCCAACCGTTCCAGTTACAAATATTTCGATCACATTGTTTTCTTGTCTCCAAGCTTCACAATCGTGACTCCATATCACAGTAGTTTTGTTGTTGAGCAGTCATTCAGAAGTGCAGGATATTACTCTTAAGGCACTATTTCAAATCCTACCACAGCTGATGGCAGAACTTAAAATCAAATTATAAGAATTGTAATAAATGCCAAATTCACTTATAGCAAACGTGGAAGCCTATCTGTTTCACTGGTGTCCTTTGCCAAAGAAATCTATCATTATTATCTGGTGTGGTATAGGAGTGACTTTAGACCCGCAACAATGTGCTGACCGTATACTGCCTTGTAGATTGGCCTCCAAATCAAGGGCTAATAATAATGATTAGCAAAGTTGCCCTTGGCAGGGAGGCCGACATCTCACGAAATAGCAAAATTAAAGGTTGAAACAAACAAAAAAAGGCGGAGATTTGAAATTGAAAGAAACAGATAAGTGCTGGGGAAATGGAGCAGGTTTGGACACCTCTGTGAAGACAAAAATAGAATTACCATTTCGAGTCCATTGAAAATAGCAGCTGGGACATAGTGAGATTGATGCTGGCGACAGGGACCTCTGTTTTTAAGATGTGTGAGTTGAGTAGATGGAGAAAAAACAGACAGACAGAAAAAAAAACAAGTAAACAATTGGATTGTTGATCATTAACGGGGATTGGGAATAAAATGTGAGATTAATCTAATTTATTTTTCACCTTCTCACATATTCATGAATGACCTGCCGAGGTAGCTCCCCTCTGTCTCTTTTCTTTGAGTATGATCATGTTTATTCATTAATTAATGGGTTGTGAGTGTCGCTGGCTAGGTCAGCATTTATATCCCTTTCCCAGTTGCCATTGAGAAAGTGTTGATGAGCTGCTGTCTTGAACCACTGCAATCAAAGTGCTGTAAATTGCCAACGCATTGGTTCATGCAGTTTCTTTGGCACTTCGAAGCGATTAATATAACTGAGTGGCTTGGCAATTTCAAAGGGCAATTGAGATTCAACCACGTTTCTGTCGGCGTGCGGTCATAAGTCGACCAGACCACGAGAAGATTCAGATTTCCTCACGTGAAGGACAATTTTGAATCAGCTGTTTGTTTTTTTCTGACAATTGGCGATAGTTTCAGAGTGTTACTAAATTCTTCATTCCAGCGGTTATATTGAATTCAAATTCCACCGTCTGCCGTGGCATGATTCGAATCCAACGTATATTTCTTGGGACCGTGGATCATTAGCGTGGAGGTAATACCTAGACCATTGCCACCCCAGTATTTTCAATCATCTCAAGTGATAATAGTCATGTTGCCCTTATCGTTACTGTGGGACAGAAAGTTGAGCAGGAACATTGTCAAGTAGTTCTATGGAGAGTGAAACTGTTCATATTTCAGGTCACTAGGATTGTACAGAGCTGTAATCAGTCAGGTAAAGCAACTGTTGACAGGAAAGCATTTCCAGCACCGAATGGGTGTTCCATGCATGCACGGATTTGACTTGCTCCAGTCATTGGAATTCCAGTCGAAGTTCTGGAAATTATTTCTCACATTTGCGTTGTCAGTTGCTGCATTCATTCATGGAAACCATAGGATCTATTGACGCCACTGTGAGTGAAGTATGTGCACTGCCTTCACAGTGTATCTGGGTTTGCAAAATGGCTAACAAATGGAGCAGAAGTTGCATAGAAGGGAAACTCTGTAACCAGAGAAAAGGACACTGCACTATCCTCTCTGGATGTTCAGGAATATTTTCTTATTTATACATATTCCAGGGGCAAAGTTTGAAGCCAGCTTGATTCAGCAATGGGAAGGTACCAGAGCTGTGTCATTTCCTTCAGCGTAACCTATAATCTCACACTAGAGAGAGGACTCTGCTGACACTGGCCATGTGTGAACTGGTTGGATTCTGGAACTTTCCGAGCAGGAGTGGCTAACACACCGATCATGTGGCAGAGTGCCGTCCTCTGATGTATTCACAACATGACAGAGGCCATCTCTCACCAATGCAGTGTATATGTTGATTCTATCTCCACAGAGGAAGGAACAGAATACCAGATAGGCCTGGGGAACTGGGCAAGTTCGATAGCTCTTTTCGAGGTGCTACTGACATGGTGGGTCAAGGGTCTCCTCTTGTACTGACAATTTCTTGGTTCTGTGAGCTACGTCTCTGTGTCTTGATGGATGAAAAGTTCTTCAAAGCTGTTTAGTTATTGGGACCGCACGTGTTGAAAACAGGACGGAGAGGGAAAACAGAAAACTAAATCCTGGAAAGCTCGATGCCAGCTGTCAGGAAAATAATAGTACTCTTTGACTAGACACTTCAAGAATGATGATATGATTTGATAGAGTCAGTCTAAATTCAGGAATGTGAAATTATGTTTGATAAACCTACTGAGGTTTGCACAGAATATTGTTTGTGACTTCAATAAACGGGAGCGAGTGGGAGGTGAACAGTTGAATTTTCTGAAGACGTATGACATTGTTGCACGCAGGTGAGTCAACAAAGTTAAGAGTCCTTCTGAAAGGGGTGAATATATACTTGCATTGAGAATTGGATCATGGGGAGAATACAAAGAGTACGTTCCTGCTCTTGGTTGAAGGACACTGCTCATGGTAAACATATATCGGTGCTTTGAGCATAGCTATTCACACGGCAAATGAATGATTTGATTGTGAGATTCATATACCGTCATTCTCATTTCGTATTTGTTACAAGGTGAGAGGATGGGAAATGCTGTTGGTGAAAGGGACCTCGGTGTCCCCGGACATGAGGACAACAAATAATCAGCACAAGAAATATTATGTTGCCCATAACTGCGAAATTATTCAAGTACAGGAATAAATTATCATCCTGATAGTGTAGAGTATTGTTGAGGCAATATTTGTGGCAACTTGTACAAATTTTCTGTCTGTTATAAGGAATGTTCAATTTTCCACAGAGACAGTGCAAAGGAGTATTAGCAGACGATGATGGCACCATGAGGCGAATGTGAAGTAAATGCGTGTTTAATCAGTCACACTGTGAGACGGTAAGAGGTGAATGCATTGCAACTTGGGGGTTGTGGACTGACAACTATTATATTCAGAAAATACAGCATCGAGTAAGAAATTGGTTATTTTTTTCTCCATGATTTGTGATTCCTGATAGTTCACGTACCTGTGTGGAGCCCCATGCTGGTTGAGAGGGAGCTCCATGCTCTGAATGAATTCTCACGATCTCAACGTCAAGTTGGTGTGTGATCCTGCACTGTACACACATCTCTCAGCAGCCACAATGCTTTACTCCAGAAAACGTTAGCTATTCCTACCAGCTTCTGACATCCATAGGAATGCAGTCTGTCTCCTCGGTGAGGGAAAGTGCCTGTTTCAGACGTGTCATACATCATTGAATTTCCATCCTCACTGTCAACAAACTATGTTAAAGTAACATCTGTGTACCGTTAACAATGGTTCCTGATGAACACCTCGGTGTCCTAACTGGACTCTTTGACTCCCTATGCAATGGGCAGGTGGGACTGAATGAGCCTTCTTCTTATCAAATCGGTTCGAAGCGATGAATGGCTTCGTCATATTACTGTGAAATCAGTTTGAGGTGTTGAATAATCTCTTATTACGGTGGTAATGACCAGTGTCTAGCAGTACTGTTACGTGAATGTTCGTGTTGTCCAGGGCTTTCTGCACATGGTTACAGACAGCGTCAGGAGCTGGAGGGGTAGAGGGAGGGGGGACGGCGTTGGGGTGCTTTTTCCTGAACATTTCTTAATCTTCAGTGAACATCCCCAGTTCTGATCTTATGGTGTGGTCAAGGCATTTATTGAACAGCTGAAGATGTTTGTGCTGTGGAAGCAATGCTGAGGATCTCCTATTGAGATATCCCATGACTGAGAGGAGTGAGTTCCATTAACTACAAATATCACGCTTTGTGCTCTAGATGATCTCAAGCAGTGGGAAGTTTACAACGGATTCCATTTACTTCAATTTTGCTCGGGTTCCTTGATACGATCATCACTCAAATCCTGCCTTGATATCAGGGCCAGTCATTCCTACCTTGTGTTCATGTCTTTTGTTAATGTCTTTTTGTCATCGCGTATGTGTGGGGAGTGTTTCCTTTTCACAGAGGGTACTGACTGTCTTGACATCACTATTCCAGAGATTTAGGGGAGATGGTGTACGAGATGTTTGGAAGGGAGAGTACAACGAATTATAAAAGCATTAGAGAGTTGAGGGCTGCAGGGATTTGGCACAAGAGAGGAGTTGAGGCCTGGAGCAGATCAGCCATGATATTATTCAAGTGTAAGTTTGGATTGAGGAGCTGAATGACTTTTTCCTGTTTCTTATGTTCTTGAATTCTGTTACAGGAAATTCAGTTGTTGTAATCCTCCTCGAATTCTTGTTATTGAATGTTGCAGTCAGGGAGACCAGAGGAATTTGTGTGCAAATTCTGTGTGTTGTATTCACAGTAGAGCTGTGCAAACAAATTGACCCATAAATGGGGAGAGGGTAACTTTTGTTAACAAGAGAGGAAGGGGATGTTCCACATTGGCACCACATTCCCTTCCCAATTACATTTTCCGATCCATCAAAAACCGTGAGTGACAGTCTTGAGGGCCTGAAATGTCTCTTCTGTTTCTGCACATCAGGTATTATAACCAAGCGGCCTCTAATGTGTAGTATATTTTGGGGGCAGAATTGAACCATTGGGAAACCAGACTGAGGGGCATGAATTGGTCATGATACACTTTGCCCTGCTCCAACATACCATAAGGTCGTAGTTGATTTGTTTGTAAAAAGAGTTGCACTTACTTCCATTTCTTATCATTGACTCACTTCACTGTCAAATACCTCACTGAAACAGTTTTGAATAAATTCAACACGAAACACCAGAATATTTGGGGAAGAGAGTACCAACTCATGTGGCCCGTTGAGAAGTTTGATCGATGTTGGAAGATAACTGTGCCCTTTTCTAGTCTCACTCTCGACGAAGTTCAATTGTAATCAGATTGGTGATATGGTTAGTTATGTAACCCTCAGACCGATTTGTGTTCAGTGGTCGGGACAAGTTAGGTAGCTGTCCTAAATTTGCAAAAATAACTCATCCGTTATTAAGCAAAGTTAGTGAAGCTATGATGGAATGATAGATGAAAAATAAATTGTTCATTTAACATGTGCACATGAGTACTTATCTTTCTATAAATTCTGAGTCACATGCACAAAAACACATCAGACATTGTTTGACACATCCAGAAACACACACAGTTCCTGAACACAAACACAAAAAGAAAACGCTGTCGATAAATTAACCTGAAAGAGGTTTGTCAAAATAATTGTTAAACTCATGACAAAAAGAAAATCAGAGCGTGTTGAAAGATATACTGCCTCTGAAGTTATTCTGCCCTGACAAGCTGTTGACAATGGAGTTTCCTCCTGGTATCTATCTGAACTCCCTTTGCTGAAGGCAGTGGAGAGATTCCAGTGCATGCCCAAAGTTAATCCTCCACGAGTGATAACGATGACTGACGGGTTTTCAACTCTTGTATGCTGCTGTGAGCAGGAGCCATGAAAGAGAGGGATCTGTTCCTCAGGTATGTTCCATGTTCTCAGTGTCTGAGATGAAACGTATAGTAATGTTATCCGACCACTAAACTGTGTCATGTGATGTCCGTGTGAATATTCTCTGGACTCGATGACACCATCCCTGTTCCATACTCCATGTGGGAGCGATTTATAATTTGAAGAATTTTTCTTGTCATTTTTGTATAATACCTGTCTTCATAATATCAGTGTCAAAATGAATATTGTGCATTGTTTTCTTAAAGGCGAATCCTTAGTCTTATTCTCGTATAAAAGCGGAAACATTCATAAGCTACACATCTGATTTACTCAATTTAATATCTTCTACGTTTCAAATGAATATGTCTCATTCTCAGTCCTGAAGTGTTATGAACTGGCGAAAGTTCTAAAAATCATGACGGACATGAATACATTGAATTACTACTTTGCTAGAGTGGGGATGTCGAAAACTAGATGGCCGAGTGGAAATGTTTAAAGGGGTGCTGATGCATAACATTTTATCAGCCAGAGGATGTCGCTTGCATGGAATGAGCTGCCAGACGAAGTGGTGGAGGCTGGTAAAATTACAATAGTTAAAAAGCCATCTGGATGGAAATATGAAAGGATGTGTTACGAGGGATATGGGCCAGATGCTGGTAAGTGGGATTAGATCAATTTGCAATGTCTGTTCATCACGGACGAGTCAGATTGAAGTGTCCGTTTCCATACTGCATTACTCTGATACACATAAGACCGTAAATCCCTGAACAAGTTATTTGAAACGTATTGAAATCCTTCTGTAGCGATTGCTTTTTTTTCAGTTGAGCGAATTATAACTGCATCTAATACATCATATGTGATCTGAACAATTCCATGTACTAATGCACTAAAACATCACGATGAGTTTTCACCTATAACCTTTGCATGAAACAATATCATTTCAAATACCTTGCAAGACACGTGCTGATTTGCAGTTTAACTGCAGATTCGTGTGTCAAAAACACATGAATTCTTTTGCTCCTCTTATTTCTGCAATATCTTTCAATTTATGTCTTTCACTGTTATTGTACGTTTCCATCATAGTTCAAAACATCCAGAACCCACATTATTGCACTTTTGCTGAAGTTTTGTACACTAATCTCCCCAATCCATATCCCAGTGCAGACCCTCCCTCCCCAATTAAATGATTATCTTGGTGAATGAGTTAATTCAGCTCCATCCAAACCGTCCCATGATTCACATCATTCATATAAGTTGTAAATATTTGATGATCTCACACGGATGCCTGAGACACTCTATCAAGTTATAGCTTTCCAACCTGAAAATAAACGTTTCTCCCTGCTGTCTATTTCCTATTAGTTACCCAGTGCTCCCCTTTGCTGTGTCCAAGCCTGGAAAGTTGGATAGTCTCATCCTGTGCTGTGCAATTACATGAAATGCAGAACAGTTCATTGTATTTGTGCATAACTACTTAGAGGGCAGAATGGTCTCCTCCCATCTCATCGTAACGATACTCACTGGCTGAATGGGATCTTCCTCTAAGTCTGTATCAGCTTCGTGGTTAGGGATTGGAGAAGAACACATGGGATAGGAGCTGTAGCTGACCATTCTGACTATTGAACCTACTGCACCAATCAGAATTCTTTGATTGTGATTTGATTGCGGCTGAACGTCCTTTTCCTGTTTGTTCCCCAAAAACCATGGATTCTGTTGTTCTATGGAACTCAAGCTTGAATGTTTTCAGTGAACCAGTCTTCACTGGTGTTTGGTAATGGGAAGAACAGAGAAGCCACAACCCATAACACAAAGGATAATTCCTCCTCAGCCTGAAATTTGAAGGCAGCTTATTCTCTAAAATGTGTTCAACTCAAAACTATCACCACACTATTGAGGCACAAGGCCACCACAATTAGAAACAGATATAGACCATACACCCTCCCAACCTTGTCCTCATTTGCATTAATCCTCGACAGTAAAATCCTTATTCAATTCACCCTCCACTGAACGTACCGGAAGACAACTCCACACACCATAATTTCGCAGGAGTCTTAGAAATTGGAGCAGATTTAGGCTATTCGGGCCAACGAGTCTGCAGTAGCGTGTGATTTCGGCAGAAAGTTTTTTTTGACCTCTATTCTCCTGCCTTCTCCAACTGACAATTATAGAGTAGTAGTGATAGAGATGTACAGCATGGAAACAGACCCTTCGGTTCAATCCGTCCATGCCAACCAAATATCCCAACCCAATCTAGTCACACTTGCCAGCACCTGCCCCATATCCATTCAAACCTTTCCTATTCATATACCAATCCAAATGCCTCATAAAAGTTTCAATTGTACCAGCCTCCACCACTTTCTCTGGCAGCTCATTCCATATACATACAACTC
The DNA here is from genome assembly GCF_047496795.1 of Chiloscyllium punctatum. NCBI lineage: Eukaryota > Metazoa > Chordata > Chondrichthyes > Orectolobiformes > Hemiscylliidae > Chiloscyllium > Chiloscyllium punctatum. The sequence goes on along the minus strand of NC_092781.1, from coordinate 14,379,932 downwards.
TCTGTGTGAAACAGTTGCCCCAATGCTGTCTTTTATATCTTTCCGGTGTCACCATAAACCGATGCCCTCCAGTTCTGAACTCCTCACCCGCAGGGAAGAGACTTTGTCTCTTTGCCCGAACCATGCCCCTCATGTTTTTTTTTCAACCTCTATAAGGTCACTCCTCAGCCTCCGATGCTCCAGGGTAAAGAGGCCCAGCTTGTTCAGCCCCTGCTGTTCGCTCAAATCCTTCAAACCTGGCAACATCCGTGTAAATTCTTTTCTGAACCTTTTCAAGTTTCACAATTTTTTTCCGGTCGGAATGAGAGCAGAATTGCACGCAATATTCCAACAGTGGCTTAAGCAATGTCCTGTACAGCCGCAACATGACCTCCCAACTCCTGTACTCATTAACCTGAACAATAAAAGAAAGCATAACAAACGCCTTCTTCACTATACTATCTACCTGCGACTCCACTTTCAAGGAGCTATGAACCGGCACTCCAAAGTCTCTTTGCTTACCAACACTCCCTAGGTCATTACCATTAATAGAACATAGAACATAGAAGAATACAGCGCAGTACAGGCCCTTCAGCCCTCGCCGTTGCGCCGATCAAAGCCCACCTAACCTACACTAACCCACTATCCTCCATAAACCTATCCAATGCCCGCTTAAATACCCATAAAGAGGGAGAGTCCACCACTGCTACTGGCAGGGCATTCCATGAACTTACGAAACGCTGAGTGAAGAACCTACCCCTAACATCAGTCCTATATCTACCCTCCCTTAATTTAAAGCTATGCCCCCTTAAGTGTATAAGTCCTGCTAAGATCGGCTCTCCCAAAATTCTGAACCTCGCATTTATCTGAATTAAACTCCATCTGCCACTTCTCAGCCCATTCGCCCATCTGATCAAGATCCTGTTGATATATGAGGTAAGCCTCTTCGCTATCCACTACATCTCCAATTTTGGTGTCATCTACAAACTTACTAACTGTACCTCTTATGCTCGCATCCACATCATTTACGTAAATGACAAAAAGTAGAGGACCCAGCACCGATTCTTGTGGCACTCCAGTGGTCACAGACCTCCAGTATGAAAAACAACCCTCCACCACCACCCTCTGTCTTGTATCTTTGAGCCAGTTCTGTGTCCAAATGTTTAGTTCACCCTGTATTCCGTGAGATCTAACCTTGCTAATCAGTCTCCCATGGGCAACCTTGTTGAACGTCTTACTGAAGTCTATATAGATCACATCTACCGCTCTGCTTTCATCAATCCTCTTCGTTACTTATTCATTCCCATTAACGGTAAACGTAACTACCACTGTCTGAAATGTACGATTTAATGAACTGGTCACTGCAGGTTGGCATTCCTGAGCAAGACAGTGAATGGGTGACCAAAATGCAGTAAACAACGTGTAAGAAGACAGTGCATATGCCCACTGCGGTCAGCACACTCCAAAGCAAGCTTACTGTGAGGTGTACTGTTTGTGGAGATGGCTTACCAGGGGAGGGCAGCAGTTGCCAAGACCATGGCACTGTGGTGGGCCCTGCTGTTCAGAAGGGCGGAAAAAAGAATCGTGTGAGCGGATTCATAAGGTATTTCAGTATGGTATGTAGCCTCCCAAGTGCTTAGTCATGGATGTCACCGGTGGCCCTCAGAGCATTCTAAATGGGGAGTTTGAATAGCCAGTTGTCTTGGTGCATACAGGCAACAACAATAAAAGTAAATAACGAGATGAGTTCCTGAAAGCAATATTGTGGGAGCAAGGAGAGAAGTTATAATGGAGGACCTGAATGGCAGTGATCTCGGGATATTAGCCAGTGTAGAAATGAGAAAATATGCAGGATGCACACGAGGCTGACGGATGGTGTAAGAAGAAGGGGTTCAGATTTGTTTGACATTGGGACCACTTCTTCAGAAGGTGACACGATTACAAATTGGACTGTCTGCATCTAAACCAAACAGGAACTGATAGCCTTGGAGCAGATTTTGCTCCTGCAGGGGCTGGGAACCCGAAGAGAAAACAAGTAGAGAGCGAGGTGGAAACTGGAAACTTTAAGAACTAAGAAGATAGCATGAATAGGGAGAAGATGGGGAGCATGACGGGGAGCAGATGAACTCAAAAGAACTGGTCGCATGACGCGCATATAATTTAATGCAAATGTGTAGTGGGGAAGGCAGATGAACTTCGGTCTAAGATTCGTGCCTCCGAGTATAACGTATTTGCAATCACAGAGATTTGGTTGAAGGAAAGGCATGATGGGCAATTAAATATTCCAGGATATAGACCCTTTAGACAAGACAGAGATGGAAGTAAAAGCGGGAGAGGAGTTGCATTGCTGGTCAGGGATAATATCACGGTTCTGCTAAAGGAAGATTCTATAGTGGGCTTGAGTAGTCAGACATTAAAGGTGGAGCTCATGTATAAGAGGGGTGCAGTTCCATTGTTGGGGCTGGATCTCAGACATCCCGACAGTGAGCGTGAGGTGGAAAAAACAAATAGGTAAACAGATTATGGAAAGAACTAGAGGCAACGTGACGGTTGTGATGGGAGATTTTAAGTTTCCCAACATTGACTGGGATACACTTAGTGTCAGTGGTCTGGATGGGGCAGAACTTGTAACAAACGTCCAGGAGACTTTCTTAGAACAATATGTCAATAGTCCGACGAGGGACGGGCCAGTATTGGAACTGGTGTTGGGGAGTGAGCCAGGCCAAGTGGTAAATTTTGTGGTGGGGATTTCTTTGGGAACAGTGACCACAAATCTGTTATTTTTAGAATACTTGTAGACAAAGATGAGAGTGGTCGTCAGGGAAATGGACTAACCTGGGCCAAGGCCAATTATATCAAAATTAGACAGGAGCTGAGAAATGTGGATTTGAATGGTAGTCCTCATTTGATATGTGGTAGGATGTCAAAGATAGTTAAACAAATAATGCGAATTCAGCATGTCCTGTTGAAAGTAAAGGATAGGAAAGGAAAGATTCGTGACAGGCGAAATCGTACGTCTAGCCAAGAGGAAAAGGGAAGTGTAAACAAAATCTAGGCAGCTAAGAACGGACGGGCCTTGGTGGAAAATCCGAAGAGTATGATCAATCTTAAATAAAGAATCATGCGGGCTTAGAAGGGTCATGGAGTAGCATTGTCGACCAGAGGGAAGGAGAATCTCAATCCCTTTATTCTTATGTAAGAAACAAGTGGGTAACAAGAGAAAAGATTGTTCCACGAAAGGATAATGAAGGAAGGCTGCTGTCGAACTTGAGAGAATGGGTGAGATGCTGAATGATTGTGTATTAGTGTTCACTGAAGAGAGAAACATGATGAATGTTGAGGTTGGAGACAGGCGATTGATTGCTCTGGATCACGTTGACATACTTAGGGAAGATGTGTTGGATAGGCTTGAGTTTGTTAAGGTGAACAAATTCGCAGGACCGGATGGGATTTTTCCCATGTTGCTGAGGGAGGCGACAGAGGAAATAGTTGTGGCCCTTACAGATATCTTTGAGCATTTTTAAATGCAGATGAGTTGCTGGAGTCCTGAAGAGCTGCTCACGTTGTTCCTCCGATACAACGAAGGTTGTAGGGATATTCTGGGTAACTACAGACTCGTCGTCCTGACGTCAGTCGTGGGAAGGTTGCTGGCGAAGGTACCGAGAGATAAAATCTATTTGTATTTGAAAAAGTATGTGCTTATCAGTGATAGGCAACATGTTCATGTGCGGGGGAGATCGTGCCTTTCTAACATAATAAACTTTTTGATGAAGTTGATCGATGAAGGAAGGGCTGTAGATGGTATATACATGGACTTTAGCAAGGCGTTTGATTATGTTCCACATGGTAAACTAATAGAGAAAGTGAAATCACATGGTGCGCAGCGTGTTCTTGCGAGGTGGATAAAGAACTGGTTTAGCAACCACAGACAGAGAGTATTAGTTGAAGAGAGTTTCTCGAAATGGAGAGAGATGACCAATGGTGTTCCCCGGGGTCAGTGCTGCGGTCACTGTTATTTGTGATAGACAAAAATCACCTGGAAGAGGGCACTCTTTGAATGATCAGTAAGTTTACTGATGACACGAAGATTGATGGATTAGCAGAAGTAGACAAGAGACAATAGTGCAGGAGTAGGCCATTCTGCCCTTCGAGCCAGCACCACCATTCATTATTTTCATGCCTGGTCATCCTCAATCAGTATCCTGTTGCTGCCTTATCTCTATAACCCTTGATTCCAATATCCTTATCAGCTCTATGCAACTCTTTCTTGAAAGTATCCAGAGACTTGGCCTCCATAGCCTCCTGGACAGAGCATTCCAAACACCCACCACTCTCTGGGTGAAGACGTTTCCCTCGTCTCTGTTCTAAATGTTCTACCCCTTATTTTTAAACTGTGTCCTCTGTTTCGGGACTCACCCATCAGAGGAAACATGCTTCCTGCCTCCAGAGTGTCCAATCCTTTAATAACCTTTATATGTCTCAATCAGATCCCCTCTCAGCCTTCTAAACTCAAGGGTATACAAGCCCAATCACTCCAGTCTTTCACCGTAAGATAGTCCCGCCATTCCGGGAATTGACCTCGTGAACCTACACTGCACTCCCTCAATAGCCAGAATGTCTTTCCTCAAATTTGGAGACCACAACTGAACACAATTTTCAAGGTGCGGACTCACCACGTCCCTGTACAGCTGTAAAGCATAGCGAACTGTCAAAGAATGCAGGAGGAAATACATAGACTGGAAAATTGGGCGGAGAAGTGGCAGATGGAGTTCAATCAAGGCAAACGTGAGGTGATTCGTTTTGGGAAGCATAATTCTAGAGCGAATTATAGAGCAAACGGAAGAGCCTTGGGAAATTTAATGAACAGAGAAATCTGGGAGTTCAGGTCCATTGAACACTTAAAGCGGCAACACAGCTCGATAGAGTGTTCAATGAGGCATATGGCATGCTTGACTTCATTGGACGTTGTATTGAGGATAAGAGCTGGCAAGGCATGTTAAAATTTACACAACATTGGTTCGGCCGCGTTTAGAATATTGTTTATAGTTCTGTTCACCACATTACCAAAAGGATGTGGACGCTTTGGAGAGCGTGCATGGAAGGTTGACGAAGACGTTGCCTGGTGTGGAAGGTGCTAGCTATGATGAGAGGTTCAGTAGGTTATGTTATTTTCATTAGAAAAAAGGCGGTAGAGGGCTGTCCTGATTGAAGTCGATAAAATCAGGAAGGGTAGAGAGAGAGGGTAGATAGAGATACGCTTTTTCCCAATGTGAAGGATTCAATAATAGGAGGACATGCTTTCAAGGTGAGAGGTGAAATTCTTAAGGGGGATACATGCGGTAAGTACTATACACAGAAGATGTTAAGTGCCTGGAAGGCGTTGCCAGCAGATGTAGTAGAGGTCGATTCATTTAAGATGCTTCTGGATAGATGCATGAGTAGGTGAGGAGCAGAGGGATCCAGATGCTTAGGAATTGGATGACTGGTTAGAAAGTAGACTTGAATCAGGTCAGGCTTGGAGTGCCGGATGGCCTCTTCCTGTGCTTTAAATTTTCTTTGTTCTTTCTTCTTTGTTTGTGTCAATGTGAGTGGGTGTATTAATGTGTTTGTGTTCGCCTGTAACTCTCCATTACTGAGTTAAAAATTGTGTTTGCATGTTTTGGGCGTGTTAGTATGCTTATCGTATCGTTAGTATGCTTCTGTGTATCTCTGTCTACATCGCTGTCTACCGTGGTGCTCTGTATTACAAATATTTTCTCAGCTGTTTTTCGCGTCAATACACTGAAACTGGTGTCAAATCCCCAGTCTTTCCTTCTCCCCGTTTGTCATTTCTGTGATAAAAAGCCCTCTCCCCGCCTTCCACACCACTGCACAAGTGGTAGACACTGCTTCTTGAAAATACATCAGCTACTGTGACACATGACACGTCTGTTTGGTTCTTTAATGTGTGTCTTTGGAAGCACAGGGCAGTTTCATCGGTTACGTAGCGATGTTATTCCTGAAATATTACTACCACCATCGGGGCTGTCTCTGGAAATATCAATCCTTTCTCAAATTTTCAAGACTGCCTTACAAACACTACAATGGAAAGAACGTGAAATACACTTCATTTCACATTTTTGCAAAATCGTTCAGTTGGAGTTGCTCCTATATAACTGCAGTGGAAATACCTTTTAATGTGTCCACGCCATGTCAGTGATAATGACAAATCATTTCCACGTTGCAGAGGGAACACAGACATTGATCTACATTAGCATTTTCCACTTTGAGAGGCCTAAGATTAATTGCAATTCTCTGCGGAAATGGCCATCTGTGGTGGTTTGGAAATTCTATATTACTAACCATTTCAGCTGATCCGACAATGCCTTTAGTTCACATTCTTGTGATTGGATCCTCTGGATCCAACTCCATTAATCTTGCCGGGTTACCATGCACTGTATACCATGTTGGTGAATATCGAGTGTCCACGATCAGGCGATTTTCTTGATCATTTTTGATCTGTTACGATGAGTTTTCCCTGGTTCTGGAATCAATGTTGGGGAATTACAGGGTCACTCTTTCCCTGACTGTCTCCCACGTTGCTCCCTCTACTGAAGGGTCAGTCTTGCCAGTGGGACAGTTTATCTGCAGGAATGGTGATGGGGCTTGGAAATGGTAGGAACCTACCACCCCACCAACCTCCATATACATCGTATCATCCGTTGTCATTTCCGCCACCCCCAAACGGACCCCACCACCAGGGATATATTTCCCTCCCCTCCCTTATCAGCGTTCCGAAAAGACCACTCCCTCCATGACTCCCTCGACAGGTCCACACCCCCCAGGAATGGTAATGGATACCTTATCCATTCGGTCTGATTCTGTGAGTATGACGATGTCAGACCGTTTCCTGACCGATTCAAGAAAGGGATAAAGTTGACAATGGAGCAGGAACTAATGTGCTATAAAGGTGAATGAGAGGCACACTATCTGCTTGTGCGTTTTATTCTCAAAACAGATTGAGGAAATCAACGCATACCTTGAGGAAAATTGATTTAGTTTAATGACATTAAAGAGACATGACCACACTTTGGCCAATATTGGAACTAAATATCCATAACACTTTATAGCCGGGAGTGTAAGACAGAACTGAGAGGAAATCGCTGAATAAGGGATAACACCTATGTTTTCGTGAAAAGTAATCTTATATCAAATTTGTGAGCTATCATCTTTATCTTATTCATTTCTTGTACGAAGTGCCAGTTGAGTTGAGTCTGAAGAGAAATTCCCACCGTGAGGCTGAGTGGGTCTCACGCAACTTGATGGGGAGAAGGACCTCTTTTTGTATGTGTTTTTTCTGTTTTTATGACTCCATCTCATTCCATACCCAACATTCCCCTGAAAATTCTACACCCGATCTTCTCCGGAACATTCTATACCCAACATTCCCTCTAACGTTCTGAACACGACATTGCTGGGCGCATTCTATTTGCAACATTCTCCAGAGATTCTGTCCCTGACATTATCTGTGAACGGCCAGACTTCAGTCAATTGAACAGAAGATAAGATCGCGAGATAAGGAGAGAAGGAGACCCTGTTCCGAAGTCCCCTCGGGCAGTACAATAAATTATTACGTGTTCCCTGCGTTTACATTTATCCACGAAACAGGATTGATCACAACTTAGACTACAGCACAGAAATTTCCAAACTCTGTTTGTCTTCAAGGAACTGGGAGATAATCCTTTAGGCCAGCAATGTTTCCAAGCTCCACATTGGGAGAAGGAAACAACTGACCTGTATCTGCTCTCCAGTGATTGAGCGTGTGAAAGTTCTCAAAACTTTCTGTTCTTATGGATATGTCTCTGTGTTTGGTGCTTGTGTTTTTTAATATATTTTTGTCAATAATTCAGACCATCCCATTTGTTACTTCAGCTCCAATTATATCAATAAATCTCTGAATACAGTAACACATTTGAAAATCTCAATCAAACTGGCAACTTTGACTCCAGGCTGATGTATAACATATTCGTTATCCATCCTCACAGTTAACGTAGTGACGGTCTATGTCCTGCTTTATAAAGATTGTGGATTATCTCCATGTGTCCAACGTTACCTGGGGGCCATGGCAGTGGCAGATCTACTGGTCATTATCCTTGACCTGATGCTGAGACACATCCCCATTGTTTACCGGGAGCAGTTTTATTTCCTTTGGGACATCCCTGTGTGTAATATTCACGCCGTCCTGCTTTATGCAGCCACTGACTGTTCTGTCTGTTTCACCGTCACTTTCACTTTTGATCGGTTTGTGGCCATCTATACCCAGAATCTGAAAATGAAATATTGCAATGAGAAAACGGCGGTTGTGCTTCTGGGAGCAATTACTGTGCTGAGCTGTTTAAAGAACATTTTCTGGTATTTTATGCTCACACCTTGGTATCAGCTGGGGAACGACCCCTGGTTTTGTATGGTAACAAACATTGTTCAATTCTCTCGTGTCTGGGTCACAATCGAGTTCCTCCACCACATTCTGACCCCCACTATACCTTTTCTCCTGATTCTGCTACTCAATGTTATCACCGTCAGACACATTTTAGTGAGCAGCAGAGCCCGCAGGCGACTTCGGGCTCACACCAAGGGGGCCGCTCAGTCTGACACAGAAATGAAAAATCGAAAAAAATCCATCGTTTTACTGTGTGTGATTTCAGCCAATTTCATCCTGTTATGGTCAACGTTAATGGTATTTTCGATATGGAGACGGATGTGGTATATAGTGGATAATCTTGCGTCTTGAGATCATTTTGTGCGGGAACTGGGCTTCATGCTGCAGCTCCTCAGTTGCTGTACAAACACCGCGATCTATGCCGTGACCCAGACGAAGTTCAGGCAGCAATGTGCTTAAATATCCCTTTACCCAAATTCATCAGTCAATCAAATTCATTCAATAATCAATCCATCCGGAATTTTCTCATTTCATTTCAGTGCTTCAGCAGTGAAGCACCTGTTGCTATGGTATCAGACTGAGGGTATCGCTGTTTCGTCCAATCATATTCCACAGGGTATTGCAAGGAGACATTCCAATGTTTCTCTCAACACAGGGGCCAGTGAGAAATGGAAACATCCCACTGAGTATATCAAATATATTGTAAACAATAAAAATGTTCATTAAAAATTGCCGAGCCGAAGAGTGAATGATATTGTTGCCTGTCTTTGTGTTGGAGAAACTGATCTCGAGAGAAATTGACTTGGCCTAAAGTCCAAGTACACAGGGAAGGAAAGCGGACCGGTGCCTGATCTCAGGAGTGCGCTTACAGTCACTCTGTCCTTGCTTTCGCCGGTGACCCCCAATCCGATCTGGCCTTTGGCAGAATTCACAACTCTACCCCGTTGTTTCCGTCTCCACTCAACTGCATCCGTCTCTCCCATTCACCATCTCGCGCTACTACCATCACTTGCTTTTCTTTCTCCCCATTCATCCCCTCTCTTTCCCTCCCGCCCCATTTCCTCTCCCCCTTTCACCTCTTTTCGCTCCCTCTCTTCCTCCACATTTTCTCTCTTTCTCGTCCCCTCCGCTTCACACACTCTTTCTTTTACCGTACCTTCCACTCTCTCTATTCCCAATTCTCTCTTTCTCTCGTTATCTGTCGCTCCACCTGCATCCACTCTTCTTTTTCAACCTACCTTCCTCTGTCACACCACTGTTCTCTCTGTCTCTTTCCCACCTTACTGTCTCTCCAGCATTTCCTCACTCCTCCAACCCCGCCCGATCTCTCGATTCTCCCTTCCCCTCCCCAGCTTCTCAACCCACCTCACGTCAATGTGCCAGAGGGAGAGCGTAGGAGGAGCGAGAAAGTGTGTCAGATAGAGATTGATGGAGAGGAGAGAGTTTCAGTGAGAGGTATTAGGGCGGATGAGAGGGAGAGTGGGAATGGGGGAGAGGGGCATTGAAAGAGAAACGGATAGAAAGATGAGTGGGGGAGACAGAGGTGGACGGTGTAGAGACAAGGTATTGAAGCGGGTAGACAGAAAGCGAGAGCGTGGTGGGAGTAAAGAGAGAGAATGGGAAGGTGTGAGAGAGGGGGAGAGATGTAGAGGTCAGGAGAGAGAGGACGAAAGAGATTGGGAAGGTGTTAGCTAGAGTGGGAAGGGATACAGACAGATGGAGATGGTGAGAGAGGAAGTAGGGGTATGGGAAGAGACAGCGAGAGATGGACAATTGGAGTGTGCAGAGAGACATGGATGGAGGGGGTATTGAGAGAGGGAGAATTTGTGGGATGTGTGTAGACAGAGAGTGAGAGGGAGAAGCCAGACAATGAAAAATGGTAGGGGTAGGAGAGAGATAGGGAGAGTTAGACAGAGTGGGAGCAGGGTAGATAGAAACAGAGAAAGGGAGTGAGGTAGAGAGAGAGCGTGCAATTGCGTAGAGACAGGGAGGGAGGGTGTTAGATATCTAGAGAGATGTATCTATAAAATGGGAGAGAGTGAGACGGGGTAAAGAGACAGTACTAGAGGGGGTAGAGAGAGAGGGATAGGGAGAGGGAGAGAGAGCGTGGGAGAGAGTCGGGAGAAAGTGGGAGGGAATTGAGACAGAGTGAGAGGGGCTCGGGAGAAAGAGTGGGCGGGGATAGAGGGACAGTGGGAGACAGTCGAAAGAGTGTGGCGGAAGTAGAGAGAGAGTTTATGGGATAGGAGAGAGAGTAAGAGAAAGAATGGGGTGAAGAGTGAGAGCTTGAGAGTGGGGGGACGCCAGAACGAAAGAGTGAGGCAGAGAGAGAGAGAGGGATGCAGCGGGTGCAGGGGGTAGAACGAGATTGAGGGTGGGAAGGCGAACAGTGAAAGATAGTGCGGGGAGTGGGAAAGTAAGAGAGATGGGCGTCAGAGGGTTTGAGAGAGTGGAAGGGGGTAGACAAAGACAAAGAGTGGGAAAGGTTTAGATAGAGTGAACGAGGGATGCAGAGTTGGGGGAGAGAATGTGGGAGTGAGGTAGAGAGTGAGTGGGAGGCGGATAAAGGGAGTGACGGGGCAGAGAGAATTGAGATGGTTTTAGGGGACGGGAAAGTGTAGGGAGAGGGAGGGGCTAGACAGAAGGATGGAGCTGCAGAGACGGGGAGTAAGGTCGAGAGGAGAGAGCGAATGAAAAAGAGAGAGAGGGAAGGGGTAGTGAAAGAGAGGAAGGGGATATAATTAGAGAGAGGGAGTTGCAGAGAGAGAGGGAGAGAGTTGCAGGGGCACAGAGAGAGGGGGAGAGTGTGGGAGGGTGCCGAGACAGAGAAACTGAATGCAGGGTAGAGAGAGAGACAAAGAGAGAATGTCGGAGGGGTTAGAGCGAGACTGGGGGGTGGGGAAGAGAGACGTACGGTGGTGTTAACAGATAGAGTAAGAGCGTGAGAGAGGGGTGAAGAGCGAGAGAGTAGAAGCGGGTTGAGATTGTGAGAGATTTGGAGGCCTGCAGACCGTGATAGAGAGGGAGAAAGCGGTGGGAGTATAGTGAGTGTAGTGGTGGTAGAGAGAGTTTGGTAGTGAGGTAGAGAGAGTGTGAGATGGGGCGAGAGAGAGTGAGAGAGTGTGAAGTATTTAAGGAGTGGAAGAGATAGAGAGAGAGTGGGGAAGCGGGAGAGAGTGTGTGGGAATGTGATCGAGAGACAGAGGGAGGCGGGAGAGAGAGAGTGGATGGGTTGGAGAGAGAGATAAAATGGAGAGTTTAGAGAAGGATAGAGTGGGAGGAGAGTAGAGAGACACTGCCTGACAGAAAGACAAAGAGTGGGAGACAGACAGCAAGCCGCGACAGAGAGGAGAAGGCGTTTGCGCAGAGAGAGAGGCAGAGATGGAGAAAGTGAGTGGGAGGGAGTACAGAGAGAGACATAGAGAGGGAGACAGAGTCGTTGGGGTGTAGCTAGAAAGGGAGGATTGGGAGGGAAGTAGCGAGAGTGAGTCCAGGAGTAGAAATGGTTTCGAGAGAGAGAAGGATGAGATGTAGCAAGAGACCATGGAGGAGGTGTATAGAGAGATTGGGAGGGAACAGGGAGAGAGTTGAAAGGGTTGATGAGTGTGAGAGTGGGAGAGGGTCGGCAGAGAGAGTACGATAGAGACTGAGAGAGCAAGAAAGAGACAGAGTGGGAGGTGGTTAGAGAGAGAGTGGGGTGTAAGAGGAAGAGATCATGGAAGGGAGATAGAGAGACAGTGTGGGAGTGGGGACGAGGGAGAGTCTGGGGGTTCAGGGACAACGATTTGGAAGGAGAAAAGTCAGAGAGAAATTGGGATGGGATAGAGAGAAAGACAATGCAGCGGGAGAGTGATGGTGAGCTTGGGGTTGGAGACAAAGAGAGTGGAAGAGTTTTGAGGGAGAGAGTGTAGGAGGAGGGAAGATACAGTGTGAAAAACAGATACAGAAAAAGGGAAAGAGAGTCGAAGGCGGTTGCATAGAGAGAGAGTGGGAAGGAGTGCTTCAAGTGTAGGCAGAAAGACAGAGAGAGAGGGAGGGGAGTGGAGACAGAGAGCTGGAGTGAGAATTGGGTAGAGAGACGCAGAAAGTGATGGGGATCGTGTGAAAGAGTGAGTAGGTGGAGGTAGATAGTGGGACGGTGGTAGAGAATGGGAGAGGGGGTCGAGAGAAAGACGTCGGATCAGAGAGACTGATAGTTGCAGAGAGCGAGAGAGGTACAGGGAGCAGAGATAGTGGGAGAATGTGGAAGGGCTACAGAGTTAGAGAACGTAGGAACAGAGCAGAGGGAAAGAGACAGAGAGAGAATATGGGACGGGGTAGAGAGTGTGGGAAGGGGAAGAGAGAGAGAGGGTGGTATATACATATCGAAAAAGAGCGTGAGTGTGAGGTGCAGAGAGAGATTAGGAGGGGTGCACAGACAGAGCGATAGAGAGGTTGGTGGGGGTAGAGACAGATGGGTGTGGCTAGAGAAAGAGTGGAAAAGGGGTCGAAAGACATTGAAAGAGTGGCCGAGACATAATGGGAGAGTGGGAAGGGTCAGAGAGAAAGTGGGAGGGAGTAGATAGACAGATGGATGGGGAGAGAGAGAGTGTGGTGGTGGAGAGAGAGAGAGAGGGAGGGTTTGAGAGAGCGCGAGTGGGAGGATGGTAGAGAGAGACTGCGTGGCGGGAGAGAGAGAATGGGTGGTGTGTCGAGAGAGAGGATGGGAGAGTTCAGAGGTAGAGAGAGTGTGAGGAAGACAGAGAGTGACAGACAGAGAGATAGATAGAGATAGACAGACAACGAGAGAGAGAGTAGATGGTTTTGAAGAGAGAAAGAGATAGACGGAAGTGTGGGAGGGAGTATAATGAGGGATAGAGAGCAAGAGACTGTGCTTGGGATGAAGAGAGAAAGCATCCAACGAGCAGCGAAATCAACGTTTCGGGCAAAAGCCCTTTATTCCTGATGAAGGGCTTTTGCCCGAAACGTTGATTTCGCTGCTCGTTGGATGCTGCCTGAACTTCTGTGCTCTTCCAGCACCACTAATCCAGTATTTGATTATCAGCATCTGCAGTCATTGTTTTTACCATTAAGAGAGAAAGAGAGAGTGAGATTGACAGTGGGAGTGGGGCAGACAGAGAGTGAGAAGGGGGTAAACAGAGAGAGAGTCTTTAGGCTGTAGTGACAGAGTCGGAAGGAATAGAGACAGAGTGGGAAATGGTGTTGAGTGACAGAGAGTGTGAGGGAGTCGAGAGGCGAAAGGGATAGAGTAGAGACAGAGAGAATGGGGGGTGTTTAGAGACTGAGAGAGCGGGAGAGAGTGGAGAGAGAGAGACAAAGACAGGGACAGTCAGAGAGAGTCAGAGAGAGAGAAGGAGAGAGTAGGAGGTTGGTAGCGAAAGAAAGAGAGCGACAGAGTGTGAGAACGGAGAGGAAAATAGAGAGACAAGGAGAGTGGAGAAAGAGGGAGTGGAAGGGGAAGAGAAAGAGTGAGAGGGGGTTAGAGAGAGAGCATGGAAAGTGAAAGAGAACAAGAGTGCGGGAGTGAGGTAGAGAGAGTGGGAGTAGGGCAGAAAGAGAGAGATTTGGAGAGGAGTAAAGACAGAGAGAGGGAGAGGGCGGGTGGGGTTAAACAGAAAGAGAGGGAGGCGGGAGAGAAGGTATAAATATGGATGGAGACAGAGAGAGAGTTGGAGGGTGTTCCGTGACATCGTGAGAGGAGGGTATGGAAAGTGGAACTGACAGAGACACAGTGAAAGAGAGAGAGAGGAAGGAGTTTGAAGAAAGCGAGCGACAGAGAATGTGGGAGGGGAGTAAAGACAGTGAGAGGGAGAGCGAGAGGGGAGAGATGAGGGGGTAGAGAGAGAAACGGAAGTGAGCGAGTAAGAGAGAGAAGAGGAGGGAGGAGGAAGAGAGAGGGAGGAGAAAAGAAGCAGAGTGGGAGGGGAGAGAGGGAGAATTGGGGGAGTTTGGGAAAAAGAGAGAATGTGGTGGGGCGGGAGATAAGGAAGGGTTATAGAGGGAGAAAGTGGTACGGCATAGCGAGAGACAGTGGGAGGGAAGGTGAGAGAGAGAGTGAGTGGGCAGTAGAAAAAGAGAGAGTCGGATGCGGGTAGAAAGAGTGCAGTTATAGAGAGAGGGGTGAGGTGTAGAGAGGTGTAAGAGAGGTAGAGTAGGGGAGAGAGGGAGAGAGGGAGGGGTAAGAAAGTGAGAGTGGGGGAAGTGATGGAGTGAGTAGGTGTTAGAGGGAGAGAGAGAGCGATAGAGGTTGGGGGTGCAGCGAGAGAGAGAGTGGGAAGTGAGTAGAGATTGTGGGGGGGAAGCCAGATAAAGAGTGGGAATAGAGAGAGAGGGATGGGAGTAGAGAGAGAGTGGGAAGGTGGTAGAGAGAGAGAGTAGGAGGGGATTAGGGACAGAGTGGAGGGTCTTAGAAAGAGTGGGAGAGAGAGGAGGGGTTAGAGAGAAAGAGTAGGAGGGAGTAAAACAAGAGTCGGTGAGAGAGCGAGAGAGACAGGGAGGGATGTAGACAGAAAAATAAAGACAACGACTGAGGGGGAAGAGAGAGAGAGAATGAAGGGGTGGAGAAAGAGTGGAATGAGTTTAGAGAGAGAGAGTGGCAGTAGCGTACATCGTGAGTGAGTTGTTGGGCTAGGACGGGGAGAGTGGGAAGGTGTTAGAGAGAGAGAGAGAGAGAGAGAGAGACTGACGGGAGAGTGAAAGAGAAAATGAGGGGAGTGATAGAGAGAAAGTGGGTAGAGAGTAAGAGGGAGATACAGTTGATACTGAAAATGTGTTGCTGGAAAAGCGCACCAGGTCAGGCAGCATCCCAGGAGCAGGAGAATTGACGTTTCAGGCATGAGCCCTTCTTCTGGAATTCCTGAAAAAGGGCTCATGCCCGAAACGTCGAAACTTCTGCTCCTTGGATGCTGCCTGACCTGCTGCACTTTTCCAGCAACACATTTTCAGCTCTGATCTCCAGCATCTGCAGTCCTCACTTTCTCCTCAGAGATACAGTGGGATCGAGTAGAGAGGGAGGGAGAGAGTCAGTGGGAGGCTGTAGCGAGAGAGTCTGAGGGTGTAAAGAGAGAGAGCGCGGGAAGGCAATAGAGAGAGAGAATGGGAGGAGGATAGAGAGAAAGAAAGTGGAAGAACCAGAGAGAGAGTGGGAGAAGGGTATGGAGAGAGTGACTGGGAGGTGTGTAGAGAGAGACAGGCAGAGAGTGGGATGAGGAAGAGATAGAGTTGGAGTGGGATAGAGAGAGTGGGAGGAGTTTTAAGAGAGGGAGGGAGGGATAGAGAGAGAGACAAAGAGAGAGAGAGAGAGTGACGCAGATTGAGAGACTGAAAAAGACTGAAGAGACAGTAGGAAGGGGGTAGAGAGAGAAGGATTGGGAAGGTGTTAGACAGACAGTGTGGGAGTCCCGTAGACAGAGAGACATAAAGAGAGAGGCAATTGGGAGAGAGAGAGTGGGAGACAGGTGGAGAGAGAGAATAGGAGGAAGGTAGAGGTAGCGAGAGACAGAGAGTGTGGAAGGCTGTGAAGTCAGAGTAGACAGGGGAAGAGAGAGAGAGAGAGTGGGAGGGAAGAAGAGAGAGTCGGAATTGGAGAGAGAGAGTGCAAGTTGTGTAGAGAGAGAGAGTGGGAGGGGTAGGGAGAGAGAATGTGTAGTTGGTGAAGAGAGAGGAACATTAGGACGATTTGGAGAGAGAGAGAGTGGGAGGGTAGAGAGAGAGTTATTGACAGAAAGACAGACAGAGTGAGACAGACAGACAACGAAGGAGATTGCAAGTAGTTTGCAGAGAGAGGGAGACAGAAAGAGAAAGAGTGGGAGAGGAGTCGAGAGAGTGGAAGAGTTTGATGTGTGTAGAGAGAGAATGGGAGAGTTTAGAGATGTAGACATTGGGAGGAGGGTGGAGAGACAGTGACTGACAGAGAGAAATGGAGAGAGAGAAACAGACATTTAGATCGCGAGTGGGAGTGGAAGGCATTTGCAGAGAGAGAAATAGAGAGTGGTTCGGAGTGCGGGAGTGGCAGTGGGCTAGAGAGAGAGTAGGAAGGCGTGTCGGGAGAGACAATGGAGTAGGTGTAGAGAGAGAGTCTGAGGGCGTAGCTAGAGAGTGTGAAGGAGCAGAGAGTGATAAAGATAAAGATAGATCGAGACACAGCAAACGAGAGTGGGAGGAAGGTAGACAGAGAATGAGGCATGGAAAGAGAGATCAGGACGCAGAAGGAGACAGTGCAGACGGGAGGGGACGAGAGAGAGAGAGCGGGACGTGGTTAGAGAGAGAGAGGGAGGGGGTTGAGAGAGCACGGAAGGGGGAAAGAAAGAGACAGTGTGGGAGTGGGATCGAGACAGAGAGGGGTGGGGCAGAGAGAGAGATTGGGGAGGAGTAAATAGAGAGAGGGAGAATGCGATGGGTTTGAGGGAAGGAGACGGAAGCGGGGGAATTAGGGTGTGGGTGGGGTGGAGACAAAAAGAGTGGGAGGGTTTAGAGAGAGAGACTGGGAAGAGGTTACATAAAGAGTAACTAACAGAGAGACAGACAGAGAAAAAGAGAGAGTGGAAGACGTTTGTAGAGAGAGATAGACATAGAGAGAGTGAGAGGGAGAGCTTGAGGAGTAGACTGAAAAACAGAGAGAGAGGGAAAGGAGTAGAGAAGAGAGCGGGAGTGGGAACGGCATAGGAAAAGGTAGGGAGTGATGGTTCGTGGAGGTGACAGTTAGTGGTGGAGGTCGAGATAAGGTGCGAATGGTGTACAGAGAGAGAGGTGCTCGAGAGAGAGCAGAGGGTAGCAGAGTGAAAGAGTGAGCGAGGTCGAGGGAGGGCGAGTGTGTAGAGACAGAGACGGAGGAGGTAGAGAGAGTGGGATTTTCAGGGAGCGAGAGAGTTGAAGGGGGTAGAGAGAGGGAAGGAGAGTGTGGAAGTGCTGTAGATTAAGTGAACGTGGGAGTAGTTTAGAGTGAAAAAGACAGAGAGTGAATGGGGGTAGAGAGAGAGTGCGGATTGGGATGAGAGGGCGACGTGGCATATACATATAGAGAAAGTGAGGGAGGGAGCGCTGTCGAGAGAGAAAGAGGAAGCGGGAAGACACTGTGAGAGATTAGGAGGAGTGCACAGAGAGAGAGACAGAAATAGTTGTGAGGGTAGTCAGAGTGGTGGGGTAGAGAAAGAGTTGAAGTGAAGTTATCACAGCTTGATAACCTGAGAATGACTCTTTCAATATGATCTTCAAAAATAGCAGGACGGTTTGAAGAACTTATTGGCTTCTTGTTCCTATTTGCTTTGGGATTGCGAGGACCATGTGTCGGTTTACAATGAGATACCCGGAATATGGGCTGAGTGGTTATTAATAAAGATCTAACGGAACGTATTACCAACATTGAAATCTTCATGCTGAGTACCGAGTGAAATCAGCTGATAATTGAAACATTTTTTGATCCTTGTCCACTTCCACGTGTTTTGTATTAACAGATCCAATTGTTGCACGCAGGTGGATTGAAGTAGGAATTGCCAAATCATGAACTGGTATTGAGGAATTGTTGTAATGGCAATATAGCTAATATTGAGAACTGTTTTCTCTTTGTTTCACTTGAAGGTGTTCAACAGAAACACAAGTAGATACTTCAGATACAAACTGAAAAGCTGAGTGGACACTATCCTAAGAAAGGAGAAGACGTGTTTCCAGCTTTTTGATCGATATGCTGAGTTAATGTTCATCACCAATGTATGATATTAGACATTTCGAGACGATGAACTTCGGGTAAGAGGCTGAGACCATGAAGAGTGGAGAGACAAAGATCCCTGGATAGAACGAGAAAAAAATACAAACTGATCAGTTGCTCCAGAGCAATGTTTTCATGCCAGAGAACTTCCACATCTGGGAGTACGGTAGCAGTGAATATTGGACCATGGAACTGGAGAAAAAACAATGGTAGGAGAGACTGGATGTGATTGGGACACTGGGAAAATATACCCAAATTTTAATTTGTTTTCCATTTAAATTTCAGGATTTGAATGTTAGCCACTATGGAAAAAACCTGAGGATCCTGATGCTGGAAAGGTATCGTTACTTTGGGAATGTTATTGGAGAGGCCTGGAAGAACCCAGAGGAATTGCTCTTTATAGTTGATGGTTTGGAAGAAATCAAAAACAGTATTTATATTTCTGATGTTCTGAAAAATAGTCCCTTAATTCATGTGCACTGATCTTGAATGCTGGAGTGACAGTGTCATACCCTGTGTGTACAGTTTAATCCAGCACAAGCTGCTCCAGGGATCTTCTGTGCTCGTGGTCAGCACTCCCTGAACGGAATGAATATTTCATCAGAATTATTGAAGATCAGATTATGGCAGCAGCTCTTTTAAAATACGTGAAGGAGATACGTGATGGGTGGTACGGTGGCACAGTGGTTAGCACTGCTGCCTCACAGCGCCAGAGACCTGGGTTCAACTTCCACCTCAGGCGACTGACTGTGTGAAGTTTGCACGTTCTCCCTGTGTCTGTGTGGGTTTCCTTCGGGTGCTCCAGTTTCCTCCCACAGTCCAAAGATGTGCAGGCCAGGTGAATTGGACATGCTAAATTGCTCATAGTGTTAGGTAAGGGGTAAATGTAGGGGTATGGGTGGGTTGCGCTTCGGTGGGTTCGGTGTGGACTTGTTGGGCCGAAGGGCCTTTTTCCACACTGTAATCTAATCTAATCAAACAAGGTCTAATATACCATGGGCTATGACCCTCCGTACTACTGGATCCTCGGTCTGTTATTGAGTCCCTTTTTCACAGAACAAGACTGGAAACTACAACAACTTCCGAAGACCATCATCCAACTATATTCTGACTATAGTTACAACATTGTGGAAAACCATGTGTGAGAGATTGAAGACTGCTGTGCTGTATTACTGAAGCTTGGTGAGATGGCCTTCACAGGATTCCGAAGAGGAAGGTTGCATTCAGGAATGAACTTCCTGTCTAGTTTCCTCATGGAACTATTGGAGAGAGATTTCACTGTACACTGTGTGGTTTACACGCTCCCACACGTCGCCAGCCAAGAGTTTGCCGCTGCACTCACACAATGCCAGACCTCAGACCCCAGGGACATTGGGAAGCTCTGCAGTGAAGCACTTGGGAAGGAAAAGGAGATTGATGGATTGAGGCTTGCTCCTGGTGAAACTGTGGAATGTCAGTGAATTCAATGACACAAATAAACACCACGATGTAGAAGGCAATTCTGAAGGTTTCCAAAATCTGGCCCCCGAATGCCAAGTATTGAGGTAATGCTATGTTGGTTCTGAAATCCTTTCTGAATCTTCTCTAGTAAAATAATATCCTTCCTGTAGCAAGGTCACCAGAACTGCCAGATGGAAGGATGATGTTGTCTCATTTTAACGGAGGTTGGAATTTACGAATTAACAGAAATAGAGAAAATTTTGCAGTCACGATTATTTCATATCTTGGAGAGTATTTCTGATAAGGGATTTAGAGTGAACTAAGGGGGATTGAGAGGTTTTACAGGGGGTGGTACATTTGTATAGATCTTCTGAGCTGAGGTGAATGCTGCGATCTTTTGGAAGATCTGAAGCATGGACTTTGGTGTGAAATTTCCATGAATTTTGAACTTGTTAAAGTACAATTTCCCTTCTACACATGACTCTTTGTAACTCTGGGATAGAGAAGAAGGGTTCTGCCAATTCTGACGCATTGACTTGATTAGTTCTCCAGCAAAAAGATAGTATGAAGCCTAGTGTTAACTCCTGTGAGATTGGAAAACTGAATTCACAGTCATGACATGAACACGCTCTTGCCACCAAATCTTGGAATCATGGAATCATGCAACATGGAAACAACAGAACCTTCTTTCCAATTGATCCTCGCTGACCAGGTTTCCCAAACTAAACTAGTTTTTCTGCAGTGATTTATATCCCTCTGAACCTTTGCGATTCACATACCTGTCCAGGGATCTTCCTCTGGCTGTTCATTCTGCATACAAACCACCCTCTGTGGAAAATGTTGCCCGACACGTTCCACCTCCTCACCCCGCAATGTCTCGGTATCTGCTCGAAACACTAACCAGTTCTCCACCATCAATTGATCAAATCATGCCCTCCTTTATTGTACAAAAATGCAATAAACTCCATCTGCCGCTCCTCAGCCTATTTTCCCAATTGGTCACGATCCCATTGTAATTTCAGCTAACCTCCTTCGCTATAGAGCATACTAACAAAGAGATTGGTGTCAGGAAGCGGCTGTGCACTATTTCCGAAGCACTGGCGTGGACACTGGTATCAACAGGACAAGAAAATGGCGATGGGGTGGGGAGCATGAAAGATATCGGAGTCTGTGAGCTGATACATGCAATTGCCTGAAATGGAACAGGAGAAAGTGAAGGCAGGAGAAAGGTACCACAGAAGGTCCACCAAACAAAGGGCATTTGTGGAAACTGAAAAAAGGTGAATGAATTTACTCCATATCCAGCTGATTGAAGTGGATGGATTAAAGTCAGTCATGACAGTCCTGGCTGTAGCAAGGCAGCTGAGTAAGACTGGAACAAAACCGAATTCACAAAGGCAGCATCACCAGGGCGTCCTACACCAACACGATTAAAACGGGGATGCTCCAGTGTTTACACCCAGCAGCCACACAAACACCCCTAACAACAGCACACGGGCAAGCAGCAGGAACAGTGTTTTTTTTTCATTTCCTGATCAGAACCGTTCTTTAACAGAGGAATTCCAGCAGGACTGTGTGAATGAGCTGCAATGGATTAAGTCCAAATAGGGCTCTGGGACCCACCAGAGATGGTTGAAGGAAGCTGAAATGGATAGGGACTGATGGGTCCTTCTCAGGGAAGATCCCAAGCACTGATAATTTTATTCAACACCTATTCTCTGATCTTCACATCAGTTAGAGGTATTTCAACGTGCGAGTTGAACTTTAACACAAACACACAAAACTAACCCCCAGTCTGACTGCATCCTTTCATCAGTCCTTGAATAGCCCTTGAACTGACTATCTCATGACCCAAACTGACTAATTTTGACTTACCTCTGGAACCTGCCACGCTCTGCATCCATCATCCCACTAACATGCCACTCTAGCCACTTACCTCACCCATATGCCTACCTGGCCCATTTATGAATTCATTTACAAGATGAGAGCATTTATCGCCCATCCCGAGTTGCCCTCTGGAGGTTAGTAGTGTTCTGTTTTTTGGAACAGTTGCAGTCCATCCATTCATTCACTCACTCACTGATTCAGTCATTCTTTCAGGCACACGCACACACCCACACGCCACTCACCAGAACGGGTTAAGCCTTCTGCTTCCTTTGAGCCGACAGCATATCAACGAAGATATCCATGGGATGCTACACTTCTCACTTCTCAAGAAGCCAGACTGAAAAGACATTGCTTTGGAAAAGATCGAAGTATTTAATAAATGCCAAAAGAGTTCATTTGCAAAAGAAGAAAAGGTGAAGTGAGGTAAAAGTTCTTCACTGAGCAAATAGTTGGTGTATGGAATGTGATGTCTGGGAATATGGTGGAGGCAGGTTCAATCGAGGCATTCAACAAGGCACTGGATGATCACTTGGATATAAATGATGTGAAATGATATGGGGAGAGAAAAGCAAGAGATTAACACTAGTAATGATGCTCATTTAGAAGGCAGTGCAGGCACAATGGGCCAAATGGTCTCTTTCTGCACTTTTGCACTTCTGTGATTCTGCGGGATATCAGAACTCACCACAGCATTAGAGCAGTGATAGTGAATTGACAGCCAGTTCACTTTGTTCTTGTTTCTCTGTTCCATTGCCTTGGGAAACGGAAATGCCATTGAAAGTGAAATTGGGTGAGGTATATCTCCAGTAATGGGTCTTCAGTGAAATATCATTGTTACTTGCCATTTATTATTTGCAGAAGAACGTTCCAATTTGTCCTGTTGGATTGTATTTTTACATCAAAGAGGCTCTCAGTTGACTTTTTCATGTTTCTTGTAATATTCGACACACGCATTTTGCATAAAATTTTGTTTTGACTAAATGTTTTTCTCGCTACTTTTGTTTAGTTTCCAGAGCAATGACCCGGGAGATTCATGAATAAATTTACATCTGTAGCTCCGAGGAAACCAAACTGCACAATACAGGGACTGGAGTAAGTAGCAGAATGCCAGCTGATTATAATGACTAGGTGTCTAAAACTGTACACGTAATAAAAAGTGTACAAGTTTAAGCGTATCAGAAATTATATTAATACCAAACAGTGGAAGTGAAATTGAACAAGAGTGGAGAGGTAAAACAGATGGCATCATATTTGCCAGCTCTTGCAGGCCCACACAGTAATTAAATCTCTGAATTGATTGAAACTAAAATCGGGCTGAACAAGGTACGGAAGAACCGGGCAATCTCCTGTATTCTGTGTCTGTACCAGTGAAAGGACTGTCTATGACTGAGGAGCACAAACCGTAAAATACACACACTGCAGGAAGTAACAGGCTTTGTGGCATTGCATTTGACGTTGTCTGACAATGTCCTGTATCGGTAACAATTAAAAAGCACTGCATGTTATTAATATCAATAACACTTTATGCACAGTATTCAGTGAGAATGAAAAATACGGTACATGACAATTGGCAAAACTACTACAGTAATAGTATTGTTAAATATGGGTCATTTTTGTTAGAATTGATCGTACAAATATACTCCGATCAGTAACATTGTTCTTTATACTGTAAATACTGTACATACCTGCAGTATCCTTGTCCAGACTGAATCTTACCCATGTTATCTTTTCTGCTTTCAATTATTTCATTTGTTTGATCCAATTTCTGGCATGAATGGTGTCAGTATCCGATTCTGGGACCTCTGACCTCATCTCTGCTCTCAGTGCATATTGTTCAGTGATGGATCTGACCCAAATGGTGATAAATTGTGTCATTTGGGAGTAAAACATCTCTCTGTGGCTGTGGGGATTGCAACCCGTAAAATATAGATTCTGAAGTAAGTGCCAGATTATGAGAGAGTGTGGTTATAAGAACTGACTATCTGGCACTGTGATGACGACTGACAGTTGCTATTTCATTAAAAACACTACATTATTTTTCGTCCCAGTAATGACTTATTCGTTAAACTGCCCACTATTTATAATAGCGATTGTATAATTTGAAAGTAAGTACTTAGCCAGCAGAATCATTAGTGGCATTAAACACTACGACAATTTGTATCAGCAAAACTGTCAATAATAAAGGTTTTGTACATTATTCTTAATGTGTAATAGGACTATTAATCAGCACTACGTTATTAGTAACAGAGCTTTCATGAATACCATAGTATTCCTGTCAGTAACAGTAATTACAATATTTTAAATATTACATAATAAAGTGACACTGCACATTTTTGTGATCAGTGATAATGTTGTAACACATTATACATTGTATCACATTGTACATTATTAACACATAAGTCCATAAGAAATATTTAACTCATTATTTTATAAACTTCTGTCAGGTCTCGTCTCAACCTATGATCCAGTGGAAAAAATAGAGCCTATCTAGACTTTCTTTGTAAATTAAACCTTCCATACTAGGCAGAATCCTGGTAAATCTCTCCAACTTAAGAATATCTTTCCTATAACTGGGCGGCCAGAACCGGACACAGTATTCCAGAAGAGGCCTCATCTATGTTCTGCACAACGTTAACATGACGTCCGAAATAAGTAGTTGGCCATTCAGCCCCTTCAGCCTCATCTGCCATTCAATGGGATTATGGCTGATCCAACATTTCCACTTTTCTGCCCTTTCTCCATAATCCTTGATTCCCCGACTGGTCATGAATCTTTCGATCTCAGCCTTAAATACACAAATGGGGACAGTTCGTACGTTGCAGGGTGACACTAAAATTGGTGGCATAATAGCAGTGAAGAAGGATTTGCTAGATTACAAAGGGATGTTGATCAAATATGTCAATGGTCTGAAAGTGGCAAATGGAGTTCAATCTGGGTTAATGTAAGTTACACCAAACAAGGGGTGGGCTTAGAATGAAATATAGGGCCTTGGGTAATATTGCAAAACACAGGGACCTAGGGGTGCATGTACATAAAGCTTTGAAGTTTACATCACATAGGTTGTTAAGAAATGCGTTTGGCAGGCTTGCCTTAATAAAGAGCCTTTTGAGGAGTTCGGAAGTCATGTAACGTTGTCCAGAACATTGATGAGGCATCTTCCGGAACACTGGGGCCGGTTCTAGTCGCCCAGTCATAGGAAGGATATTATTAAGCTGGAGAGGGTTAAGATGTGATTTTTCCAGGATGCTGCAGAGTATGGGAGGTTTGAGTTATAAAGAAAGACTGGATCGGCTTGGATTTTTCCCACTAGATCACAGGAGGTTGAGAAGTGACCTGATAATGCGTTAATTTTGTAGGTGTTTTTCAGAGGATGGGAGATTTCGAGACTCGGGTGCATATTTTTAAGGTGAGAAGAGAGATTTTATCAAGACTGAAGAGAATTATTTTCCCAGATTGGGTGGTCTGCATGTGGAATTAATTTCCTGAGGAAATGCTGGTTGTTGTTACAATTCCAAAGTTTCAAAGACATTTGGATGGGTAGATGACAGGAAAGGATTGGAGGGATATGGACCAGGAGCATGAAGGTGGGGCTATTGTAGTTTGGGATTATGTTTGGCATGGACTGGTCGGACTGAAGTGTCTGTTTCCATGCTGGCTGACTCAACAATTCTGCCCCACAGCTCTCTATGACATGGAATTCCAAAGACAACGCTCAGATTGGAAAATTCTCCTCGACCCTGTCTTAGCAAAAAGAGCCCTATTATAAGTCTATGTCCTCTGGTTCTAGACTTTCCCATGAAGGGAACCCTCCTCTCAGTACTTACTCTGTCCGGCCCGTTAAGAATACTGTATATTTCAATGAGATCACCTCTCATTTATCTAAACTGCAGCAAGTAGTGTCCCAGCCTGTTAAACCTTTGTTCCTAAGGCAATCTCTCCATACTACAGGTCATCCAAGTGAATCTTCTCTGAACTGCATCCAATGA
Source organism: Chiloscyllium punctatum (assembly GCF_047496795.1). Taxonomy (NCBI): domain Eukaryota; kingdom Metazoa; phylum Chordata; class Chondrichthyes; order Orectolobiformes; family Hemiscylliidae; genus Chiloscyllium; species Chiloscyllium punctatum. The sequence continues at coordinate 14,354,518 of NC_092781.1, read as the reverse complement.
AATGAAACTTTTACCTAAATAAAAAACATCAAATCTGCTCACAGCACTCCCGATGTGGTCTCACCAGTATCTTGTGCGACTGCAGTAAGACTTCCTGACTCTTGTCCTCCAAGCAACTTGAAATTAGATCAAACATTCCATTAGCATTATCTACTGCACCCTGTCTGCAAGCTTTGTGTTTCCTGCAAAGGTTCCCCTCAGTTTTTGTGTTGCAGCTTTCTGCACCTTTCCCGTATTTAAATAAGACTGATCTATTTTTTCGCTTCCAAAATGAACACTTTTATTTGTATCAGAGCGCTCATGTCGAATTTCACGTCTACTTCACTTTAATTTCAATTTTCCATTTTCCACCTCTCTCCATCTCAACACTCAAGCCCGACAAATACTTGCCCCTCATATTCTGGTGCTCATGACCTTGTTTCCGCTCTCACTACAAATCAGTCACTAACATTTCTGAAGCTGAGCAATAATAAACTGGGAGGTTCAGGAGTGGAACTATTGACTCCAAACTGAAAAATACAGACATGTTGGTGGTGGGGGTGGGGGGGGGGGGGGGGGGTGGGGGTGGGGAGGAAAAAAGTTCTAGACGTTTATTCATAACAATGAAATGGCTACAACTGTAGATTAAAACTTGAGCCATATCATTAGCATCATTGAACCTGTTACTAATATAACTAGTAAGAGACTACTGCAAAAAATGATGCCATTCAGAAATTGTGCCTGATTTTCTCACAAACACCTGCATAGTTTTATTTGTCCCTTGTCTCGCTTTTCAGGAAATAATCCCTTGTCGTCTTGGATGCCTGAGTTGAATCAATCTCAATCCACTCTCAGGCAGAACATTCCCGATCCTACCCATTTAATGCAGGAAATAACTTCCTCATGTTACCATTGCCTCTTTTACCAATTTCCTTAAATAGGTTGCTTGCTGGTTCCCAATTCTTTCACCAATGCGAACATTTCTACCCAATGTACTCTGAGTTAATGGATGCTCGACGTTCTGAAAATATTTTATGCCATCTACTTAATTTTAGAACTGGTTACCTTCACTATGCACAGAATAATCAAGAAAATTGAAATATTCCTCTGAATTCAATCTGATGGCATTTAAGGAAAGTATTGATGTAACCATCGTTACTTTGACTTGGCCCTCAATGTTGACATTTCTAAGTTCTTTACTGTTGGTAATGTAGAAGCTTTCTGCATTTAATCAAATATTAACTCATTTTGATTTTAGCACTTTGAGGATAGAGAACTAAAGCACTTTCTGTAAGTGGGACAGAGGGCTAAATATCAATCTCAGCACATGTTTCTGTAACCTTGTGCACTTGATTGACACCTACAAGCATCCCCAGTCCCTCTATCTCCAATGCTCGGTAGCAGCAGTGTGTATTATCTACAAAATGCACCGCAGAAATTCATCAAAGATCTTTCATCAGTATCTTCTCAATCCATAACCACTTCCATCTAGAAGGACAAGGCCTGCAGGTACAGAGGAGTGCCACCCCTGCGAATTCCCCTACAAACTATTCACCATCCTGAGTAGGAAATATCACTGTCAGTGAGTACGAATACTGGAATTTCCTCGCGAAGGCATTGTGGGTCAACCCACAATGGACAGTTAGACAGCAGCGGTTCAAGAAGCTCATCCCACCTCTTGAATTTGGCAAGTAGGAATGTGCAATGAATGCTGGCCCAGCAAGCGATGCTCGATTCCCATTAATGAAGAGAAATGAGAAAACCTCAATTGGCAATTGTGATTTATTGCTCTTGATGTCAGGGAAGGCACTGCTTGAGTTTTGATGGGATGCTCCCAGGCTTCTCATTGTCAACTATGTCATTCAGGAACTAGGCATATTCCATCTTCTTCCTCTCTCCAGTTTACTGGAACAGAATATCCCATATTTTACAGTTACATCTGTGTCAGAAATACTGCTGTTAATAAACTTTGGCTCTTGTTCTTTGTGTCTCCCCCAGACTCCGTACTGCTGCCTTCTCTGTGTTTTGTGCTCGGAATCTTGCTCTCACTGTCAGAAAAAAAACAGTCACTGATGGAGTTGTCCATCTGATTAAACATCTTAACCCACAATTCTGTCCCCTCATTACTCCCTGGAACGTCCTGCAGTTTACTCCTGTGGACACATTTGCTTGTGCAGTTACCAAGGATGTTGTGCTTACTGTTCTATTCACAAGCTTATCCTTTCTTTCTCTCTCCATGGAGCTGCTCGATTGTGGAGTCTGATTCCTGGAAAGCAGAAGCCCAGGCATATCCAAAGCAGGGATGTCACTCTGAGTGAATCCAGAGATAGTGGATGTTGTTGGCAGAGGAGTCCCTCTCAGCTGAAAGGCACAGTCCCCTTTTACTCATGCACAGATTCGTCTCTCAGCAGGTGTACGGGGAACTGGTATCTGAACCTCCAGTGTACAAACTGTAGCATCTGCAAGCCATTAAGTGAGTGTTTATGAGCTGCTTTAGTATTAGATATACAACATAGATTAGTTTCAATATTTTTCTATATTTATTATTGAGCGCTAACACCAGTCTTCCCATTATTCACATTTTATTTCCATCTCTTTAGATTCTGTTTAATTTTCGGCGTGTTGCAGATTGTGGGGAAATTAGTTCACTCCAAATGATGAAAAAAGAGAGGCTTAAACTCACTCCGATCCAGACTGAGGGGGACTGTGCCAATCTTGGAAGTCATAAGCATCACTGCGGTCATCACGTGAACATTTTTGTTTGATTCTGCACCCCATCCGCACATCTTTCAACCCGCTGTGCTCAAGATTGAAATTCTATTAATCATTTCCCAGATTCCACTCGAGCTAAGGCCATCTCTCATTATGAGGTCAGAGGGTCACGAAACACAGGGGCCCGGTCTCACAATGTGGTTTCTACAGTATGTCTCTGCCTCAATGCTTCCTGCTGGGGACATGCACAGGCACGAAGGAACCAGAGTGGGACTCTGTCTGGGCTGTAATGGAACAGTGACAATTACACTCAATATTCGTGGGCCTGTGGGGTACATTACTCCAGGAAGCTGGACGTTCAGATACCAGTTCCCCGTACGCCTGCTGAGAGACAAATCTGTGCAGGAGTGAAAGCGGACTGTGCCTTTCAGCTGAGAGGGACTCCTCTGCCAACAACATCCACTCTCTCTGGATTCGCTCAGAGTGACAGCCCTGCTTTGGATATTCCTGGGCTTCTGCTTTCCAGGAATCAGACTCCACAATCGAACAGCTCCATGGAGAGAGAAAGAGAGGATAAGCTTGTGAATACAACAGTGAGCACAACATCCATGGTGACTGCACAAACAAATGTTCCACAGGAGTAAACTGCAGGACTTTCCTGGGAGCTATTTCTCACTGAGTGACAGAACTTTCCTACCGGGCCCATATCCCTCCAAACCCTTCATATTTATGTACTCATCCAGATGCCTTTAAAATATTGCAATTGTACTAACCTCCACCACTTCCTCTGGCAGCACATTCAACACACGCACCACCCTTTGTGTGATAACAAGTTTCCCCTTCGGTCTTTTTTTATTGTTCCCCTCTCACCTTAAACCTATGATCTCCAGTTCTGGACTCCTCACCCCCGGGGAAAGACCTTGTCTATTTAGCCTATCCTTGCCATTCACTATTTTATAAACATCTATAAGGTCACACTTTGGCCTCAGACGCTCCAGGGAACACCACCCCAGCCTTTCCAAACTGTCCGTATAGCTCTTACCCTCCAACCCTGGCCACATTCATGTAAATCTATTCTGACTCCTTTCAAGTTTGACAATATCCTTCTGACAGGAAGTAGATCAGAACTGCACATAATTTTCCAAAAGTGGCCTAACCCACATCCAGTATATCTGCAAAATGACCTTCCAACTCCTATACTCAATATTCTGACTAATAATGGAAAGCATACCAAATGCCTTCTTCATTATCCTATCTATCTGCGACTCTACTTTTAAGGAGCTATGAACCTGCAGTGCAAGGTCTCTTTGTTCAGCAGCACTCCCTCGGATATTACCATTCAGTGTATAAGTCCTGCGAAGATTTGCTTTCCCAAAATGCAACATTTCTCATTTATCGAAATTAAACTCTATCTGACATTCCTCAAGCCATTGGCCATTTGATCAAGATCCCGTTGTAATCTGTAAACTTCTTTGCTGTCCACTGCACCTCCAATTTTGGTATCATCTTCAAACTTACTAACTATACGTTCTATGTTGACATCAAAAGTATTTATATAAATGATGAAACGTAGTGGACCCAGCAGAGATCTTTATAGCACTCCACTGTTCGCAGGCCTCAGTCTGAAAAAGAACCCTCCACCATCAGGTATTCTACCTTCAAACCAGTTGTGTATCCAAATTGCTCGTTCTCAATGTATTCCATGAGATCAAACCTTGCTAACCAGTCTCCCATGGGGAACCTTGTAAAACCCCTTACTGAAGTCCAGATAGATCACGTCCACCGCTCTGCACTCATCAATCATCTTTGGGACTTCTTCAAAAACCTCACATAAATTCATGAGACATAATTTTACACGCACAAAGACAGGTTGACTATCCCTAATCCATTCTTGCCTTTCCAAATATGTTTAAATCCTGTCCCTCAGGAATCCCTCCAACAACTTTCCTACCACCGAAGTGAAGCTCACTGATCTATAGTTCCCTGGATTATCTTTCCCACCTTTCTTAAATAGTGGTATCACGATAACCAACTCCAGTCTTACGGCAACTCACCTGTGACTATTGATAAGAAAATTATCTCAGCAAGGGGCCCAGTAATCATTTCCCTAGCTTCCCATAGAGTTCCATGGTACTCCTGATTGGGAGAAAGTGAGGACTGCAGATGCTGGAGATCAGAGCTGAAAAATGTGTTGCTGGAAAAGCGCAGCAGGTCAGGCAGTATCCAAGGAGCAGGAGAATCGACGTTTCGGGCATAAGCCTTCCTGAAGAAGGCTTGCTCCCTGGATATTGCCTGATCTGCTGCGCTTTTCCAGCAACACATTTTACACCTGATTGGGACCTGGGGATTTAATTATGTATATTAAACTCTATTTGCCATTTTTCTGCTCACTTGCCGAGCTGATCAAGGTCCTGTTGCATTTTCTATAATCTTCCACACTGTCCACGATACAACCCTATTTTAGTGTCATCAGTAAAACTGATTACTCATGCCTTGTACAGACTCATCAAAAGCACTGATATAGATAACAAACAGCAATGGGCCTACCAATCCCGCCTGAGGGACTCCAATAGTCACAGGCCTGCAATCAGACAAGCATCCTTTGACAATTACCCTCTGCTTCCTACTGTCAAGTCAATTGTGTATCCAATTTGCCAGCTTGCCTGGGATTCCATGAGATACAACCTTCCAGAACAGCCTACCGTGTGCAACCTTTTCAAAGGCCATAAGGCTCTATTTCTGTTTCCCAGTTATCGTTTGTCCTTTGTGGGGATCACTTCAATAATTCATCATCCCTTTGAATTCCATTTTATTCCCAACTTCCGAGTGTATCTCTCACTGTGACATGATTCAATTACTCAGCTTCATGATGCAATGCTGGATCTGAAACAGGTACATCCCCAGTCAGTGAACAATGTTGTTGTTACAACAAACACTGAAAAACGTTCCACACACTCCATCCAGAGTATGTTTGCCGCCATGCCCTTCTCAACCTTGCTGGTCACTTCATCAAAGAGCTCTAACAAATTTGTGATGCATGATCTTTCATCCACAAAGCCATGCTGACTGTTCCAAATCAAACCCTATCTTTTCAAATGCATGTACATCTTATCCCTCACAATCCAATCAAGTAATTCACGCACCATAGACGTTAGGTTTATTAGTCTATAGTTCTGAGGAACTTTGTGCCCTGGAATTAGTAATTTTCTTTTTATATTCCACCCAGAAATTAGAGAAAACATTGATGTAATATCTGTGCCATTTCCCCTGTTCTCCCATATCCCCCGGTTTAGAGGGAGGCTGTTGATTGGGGGAGGTCTGTCGGTCTATAAACCCCGCCCCTCCCCCAGGCTATGTACAGGCGTGCCCCTAAATCCAGACACACCACGTCTCCGCGGCTCGGGGGGAATCCCGCGCGCGCACATTCGAACTCCCCGCCGTTGGCCACCAACCGCCGCACGTCGTGTGTGTGCCCGTCAGAACTACAATTCCCATGATGCCCCGCGGCCCGATCCTTCACCACACCAAGCTCACCGGCACTTATTGCGCAGGCGCTGTCTACCAGGGCAGAATGGGTATTGTCGACCACCCAGAGAGTTCTGTGGGAACTGAGATGCTGAGGGACGTTTTGTGGAGAGAGAAACAGTTAATGTGTTGAGATCTATCTAACTCTTGTTCAGAACTGGAAAGGAGTTCCCGGAAAATGCCGGGGTTTGTGGTGTAGACCGAGGGGAACAGATGGTGAGAGTGCACAGAGCTAAAGAATATGCCTTTTTGTTGCATATTTGAGGCTGTTCCTGCACATGTTTGCCCCTGATCATTTGCAGCCAGACATTTCACTGTTTCCCTGTTTATCTCGGGCAGTGCTCCCTCTCAGGGTCAACTCATGGCAGTCTGCTTCTGGTCCCCAATTATTGCTTGTCCTTTGTGGGAACACTTTAAAACCTCGTCATTCCATCTTATTCCCAATTTCCTGGAGGACGTCTTACTGTGACAAAACTCATTTACTCAGCTTCATGATGCAATGTTGGATCTGAAACAGGTACATCCACAGTCAGTGAACAATGCTGTTATTCTAACAAACACTGACAAAAACATTCTACAAACTCCACTTCGGGATCACTCTTGCCAATGTGACTGACCCAGACTACATGAAGATTGAAGTCCCCCACAATCGCTTCCTTGCCTTTTCACAAATCCCATTAGTTTCTGTTTAAGTCAGTGTCTAACGATGCAGTGCTGTGCGGCAGGCGCTAAACTGTTCTTCCCTTTGCAATTCCTGGCGCATCGTCATTCCAAATTGCTTTTCTACTGGCTTTATTTCATAACCTGAAGATAACAAATTTGTCAGTCTTGCTTTTGTTATTCCTAACTAAAATATTCCTCCCATCTGTATTCCCATTCTGCCTATCTGTTTGCAAAATGAGTACTCCAGAATATTTATGTCCCACTTTTGGTTCACGTTAATCAAGTCTCCCTGGTGATCAACTGCTGCGTGCTGGAGATGAGAGTCAAGATTAGGATGGTGCGGGAAAAGTACATGAGGTCAGGCAGCATCCGAGGAGCAGAAAATCGACATTTCGGGCATTTGCTCCTGCTCCTCGGATGCTGCCTGACCTGCTGTGCTTTTTCAGCACGACTCTAACCGTAGCTGCTGTCTCAGTCTGCCACTTTCTGTTGCAGCTGCTCTGAGATCCTGGGCCCGCATAATTTTCCACTTTTGAGAGAAGACCAGAAAGATGATGTAGCGCAGGCCAGGAATGGAGATTGGGATTTTCCAGATCTCCATGAGACTCAGGACCATTCCATCAATGTAATCCTCAGAAAGTCAGTTTACTTTCTGAATCTATCTATTTCTGCATCTCCTGTAGCTGCTCGGAATTCCTAACTTAGCAGAATTTCCAACTCTTGTCTCACCTAGCACCACATTAAAGGCATTCACCGACAGAAAGATGAAGGAGAGTGAGATCTGCAACTTCCAAGAAATCCTACAGGTAACTTCAGTTGTATTGGATAAAGTGGGGATGAATGAGAGGGCTCAAAGCTGTAGGCCCACAAATGTGACACTGCTAGAGGGCTGAAGTGGGAGCACAAAGGCTCCACTGTCATCCTGTCAAGAGAGGCCTGCTTTCACCACTACTTTACTGATTTGAACTAAGACAGCACATGCCAGAATTGAATACTGGGATGTTCACAGGCTGTTTTAATGAAGCTCCTTTCAACAGGTGAAAGCAGGCCACTTATGAGAGGCTGGTAATAAAGTTTGCTATCTTTTTATTCTATTCTGTTCTCTGTCTTCAACCCGGTATTTATGTCGTGTATTTTTGTCCTGTGTGTTTCATCTTTCAAACTTCAATATCAGCCCCAATCTCTGTCACCTCCTCCAGTGCCGATTACTCTCCCTATCTCTGTACCTTGCACCAGTCTCGAAAACGTGACCTATCCCAGCAATCTCATTTTCCAGTCACGGTAATAGCAACTATCTTTCCCATCTCCTTCAGTCTCTGCAAACTCCTACAACTCTCCTCATCTGGGCACCCTCCTCCAGTCAATGCAACACACTTTCCTCTCATCTTACAGCAACTCGCTACTTCTGTAATCTCCTATCATTGATACAAACCTCCCGACATCCTTAAAGTTCTTCAACACAACATCCTCCCCTCCATGTGTAACTTGCTCCAGTCTCTACTACACTCATTATTCATGTGACCTCTTGAAACCACTTTGATCCTCCCCATGCCTGTCACCTCTTTCAGTCTCTACAATCTTCTCTATCTTTCACCTCCTCTCGTTGCTATAGCCTTCCCATTCTCTAGTTCCTCCAGTCATGACTAGCCTTCCTAATGCTGTCATCTCCTGCAGCCTCTAAAACTATCCATGCTCCTGTAACATTCTATTGATTGCTGTAATCACCTCCAGTCCCTGCAGCTGAGTTTTTGTCACCTCCTTCAGTCCTCCATTGTCTGCAGCCCTCCATATCGTGAACCTCATCCAGTCTTGACAACCATCCCTATCTCTGTAATCGCCTGCAACCTTCCTATTGAAATAACCTTCTTCCATCCTCTCAATTAATACTAATTTACTAACTTCTTGCTATGCTCCATACTATGTCTGTTTCCTCTTCCTGTTCCTGCAACCTATGTGAACTCTGTAACCTTATCCGGTCTGTACCTTTGTATCTAATTGTCATACTGTATAGAAACAGGTCCTTCAACCCATGATGTCTCTGTAGACAATCAGCAGCAAACTCCACCAACCTCTGTGCCCTGCACTTGGTGCATAAGCTTCTTAACTCTGGCGTTTTAATTCCGCATCCAGATGCTTCTTTAATGCTGTGAGAGCGTCTGCTTCCAAAACCCTCTCAGGCAACACGTTCCCTCGATCTACCATCCTCTGAGTGAAATAAAGTACATCTCAAAACTCCTCCAACTCATCTGCTCCTCACCTTAATCTTATGCCCTCTTGTGTATGACAGTATGCAATGTGGAAGAGATTCTCGTGATCTACTCTGTCTGTATGCCTCATAGGTTTGGAAACATCAATCAGATCCCTCGCTCAGCCTCCTCTCCGCCAGCAAAATAATCTCAGCTTATCAGTCACCCCTCATAAGCGAACCTTTCATCCAAGGTAACATCCCAATGAATCTCTTTTTCACTCTCTCCAATGCAATCATGATTTTCTGACATTGAGGCAAACAGATCTGGGAACAGTACTCCAGATGTCGTCTCACCAATGTTTGTAGATAGCTTCCTTACTCATTCATTCCTGATAAAGAGCTCATGCTCGAAACGTCGACTCTCCTGCTCCTTGGATGCTGTCTGACCTGCTGTGCTTTTCCAGAACCACACTCTCGACACTTGATAATGAAGACTAGCCTCCCAGACGCCAGCTTTGTCAACCTGCACTTACCCACTTCATGGATCGACAGACTTGGACGCCACAAACCCTGAGTCCTCCACAGGAATTAAGCATTCATTGTGTATGCCCTTAATTTCCATTTGCCAGTGCCCTGCCCAATATACCAGCTGCTCAGTATCTGACTGGGACTAACCTCCTCACTATCAACAGCACCACCGATTTTTGTGTCTTCTGCAAACTTGTGAATTCCACAGTCTGTATTCACTCAGAGTCAGACAGTAATGCAGCGTGGAAACAGGCCCTTCTTTCTAAACTAGGCCATGCTTACTATGACGCCCACAAAGCTTATTTCAAGTGCCCACAATTCTTCCATATCCCTCTCAACTCTTCCCATTCCATGCACCACTAAAAATATATTTTTAAAAGAATTGCTGTGGTACCCGCCTCAACCATTGCCTCTGGCAGCCCAGTCCATATACGCACGACGCTCTCTGTGACGAAGTTACCCCTCAGGTTCGTCGAAAACCTTTCCCCTCCCACCTTAAACCAATACCCTCTAGTTTTCAGTTCACCATCCCTTGGAAAACAACTATATGCATTCATCCTATCTGTGGCCCTCGTGATTTTATACACCTCAGTAAGGTCACCCCTCATTCTCTGACATTCCAAGGAATAAAGTCCTATACTTGAGAATCTCTCCCGATACCTCAGGCGTACTTGTCCTGGCACCATCCTCAGACCTTCCTTGCATTCTTAACAATCTTCCAAGTCATTCATATAAACAACAAGCAGCAAGCATCCCAGCGCTGAATAATGTGGCACACTGCTGGTCAGAGACTGCGTTACTAAGACAACGCTGCACCAACACCCTTTGTCTCATATTTGTGAGCCAAGTTTGAATCCAGTTTACCAACTGGTTTTGGATCCCTTGGCCCTTAATGTTTTGTACCAGCTTTCCATGTGGGACCTTGTCAAATGCCTGACTGAAGTTCATGTCAACCACATCAACTGCATTACCCTAATCAGTAGGTTGAGACATGTTTTCAAAAACTGAATTAATTTAATCTTCCTCCAGTTCTGTCATCCCTCTGTTTCACTTTAACTCGTTCCTACTACACTCCCTTCGTCAGTAAATTGTGTAATTCCTAAAATAGTTCTCGTCGATATGAACTTCTGTTCTTGCAATCCTCCATATGACTGTAAACTCTTACCATCCAGAGAAACCTTTATGAATCGAACATTTGTCGTTCATGACAGCATTCCCCATTCACTGTTAACTGCAGCAGCCTGTAAAACTGTCCCTGTCTCTCTAAACCGCATCGAGCTTGTACGAATCTCCCGTTGGCTGCAAACTTCCCCTCAGTCTCCACAAAGCTGTCTGTCTGAATAATGTTGTCATGTCTCAACAATCGTCTTGATCACTGAAAACTTCCCATCACGACAGCACTGGTTATCTCTGTAACCTCTTCCCAACTCCACAAACTTTGCTGGGTCTGTAACCACCTCTAATTCATACACACATCCTACCCCTGGAAGCTTTTTCAGTCTCTCAAATATTCTGTTTCAGAATAACTTTATCGAGTCAATACAATCATTCCTATCTCTGCAAACACCTCTGCCAATACAAACTTCCCTATCCGTGTATTCACCTTCAGTTCCTACAAACTTCCCAGTTACTCGTGGTGTGCCACAAGAATCTGTTTTGGGACCACTGCTGTTTGCCAACTTATAAATGACTTGGACGCAGGCAAAGGTTAGTAAGTTGCAGATGACACTAAAGTCGGTGGAGTGGTGGACAGTGTGGAAGAATGTTGCAGGGGGACTTGGATAAACTGACGAAGTCGGCTTACGAGTTGGAAACTACAGTTCAATGCAGATAATTCCGAGATAGTTCAATGCCGGGGTGCTGAGGGAGCAGAGCGCAAGGGGGCAGGGTGGGGGAGAGAGAGACAGACAGACAGACAGATAGCGAGTGAGAAACAGCGAAAGAGAGCAAGACAGTGTGTGAGAGACTGAGAGAGAACAGTAATAGAAGGAGAGAGAAATGAAAGAAAGAGAAAGACTCAGAGAAAGATAAAGAGAGAGAGAGAATCAATGAGTGAGTGAGAGAAAGAGTGACCGAGAAAGACAGAGTGAGAAAGAATGGCAAAAGCAGAGACCTGGAGAGAGACAGTGGGAGAGGGAGGGACAGTGAAAGAGAAAGGTGGGGGGTTGAGAGAGTGAAAGAGATACAGATAGTGAGGTACAGATAGAAACATGTCTTCAGAGACAATGAGAGTTAAAGAGAGAAAGAAACGGAGATACATAGAGATTGATAGAGACAGTGAAACAGAGAGTGAAAGAGAGACACTGAGGGAGACAGAGTCGGAGTAGGTAAAAAAAGCAGAAGGAGTGTGAGAGAGAGAGAGATTGGCAGAGTCAGTTAGAGAGAGAGAGAAAGACAGTATTCGAGCCACTGTTAGAGAGACAGAGATCTAAGAGAGAAAGACAGCGAGAGACAACAAGATAGAGAAAGGGACACAGTGTGAGCGAGAGAGAGTGAAAGTGTGAGCGAAAAATCACAGAGAACAAGGCAGACAGAGAGACAGTCAGACAGAGTTATGATGACAGTGACAGACAGGCAGTGAGTGATATAATGAATGAAAGAACAAGAGAGAGTGAGAGCGAGATAGTGAGAGTGGTACAGCAACACAGAAAGAGAGAGACGGCGTGAGGGAGATTGTATCAAATGGAGACAGGCACAGAAAGAGAGACAGAAAAGTTTCACTAACCTGAACCACGTCTTCTCTGAATTAATTACCGACTCTGCCCTTGAGCACTCAATCGATTTCACTGTCGCTGCTGGCCCACTCCTTCATTTGATTTGGCAAGGCATTTATATATTGCAAAACAACCACCTTGGCCAGGCGAACCACGAACATCCAGCCAGCTCTTGTGTCAACAGAGTTCGAAAGCCAAGAGTAAAAGATAATTTAGATTGCAGTTGTATATTCCTTTCCTTCTGACCCATTTGATGTCAAGAACCTGGTAACTGGTTGCAGATCACGCTAAACCAATACATTTGTTCATTGTTCATTCAATGGAAATAAGATGCCTCTGTATAAGTACTGATCAAAAGGCAAGTATTCATCTGCACAAATAGTTTTATGTTGATCTTTCCACTGGAGCATAACCTTCCCTCATAAGATCAGCGATACTGTACACTTTACTCAAAGGCACAACCCAGCTGACATCTGGCAAGTGTACAACCTGACAGTGAAGCATTGCCTCCCCCGCTCCTGATAATGCGACAGTCTGTATATGCTGTAGTCTGGTAGGCCTCCATTTAAATTGAAAATTTTCAACATTTCATTATTTTTTGACAAATTTGAATTCCAATCATGAGCAAAAGCCTGAAAGAGATGCAGTCATGGAATACAGGGGAAGGTAAAGAGTATTGTCAATAAAAGGAAGAGATGTACCAAGCTGTGGGGTTGTGGGGAGCGTTTTGTGGTGCAGTGGTAATGTGCTAAATGTATAAAATATATATAAAGCTGACGTTAACCCCAGGCCGGGGACTCGGAACATTTTCTAAGTCCATAAAGCAGGGACGAACAAAATAATGAATTGAGAGAGAAAATAACATGGAATTAAACCAGCGAGAGATATAAACATGTGTTTGAAACCACTTTCTGCCTTTTGCATTTGATCCCTGTTGATGCAAGAGGTGGCTGGATGTTTGTTGTTTGTCTGGCCGAGATGGTTGTTTTGCAATATGCATGTGTCTGGCCAAATCAAAAGAAGGAGTGGGCCAACAGGGACAGTGACGTCAATTGCGGACTCAAGGCCAGAGTCGGTAATCAGTTCAGAGAAGAGGTGGTAAAACTTTTCTCTCTCTGCACCTGTCTCCATTTGATACAATGGCCCTCAACCCTTTTCACTCTTTCTCTGTGTTGCTCTGCCATTCTCACTATCTCGCTGTCTCACACTCTGACTCTGTGTTGTTCTGTCACTCTTTATATCACTCACTGTCGGTCTGTCTCTTTCATCATCACGAGTTTATCTGTCTCTCTGTCTGCCTTGTTCTCTGTGTTTTTTTCTCGCTCACTTTCACTCTCTCTCTGTGTCTCTTTCTTTATCTTGCTATCACTCACTGTCTGTCTCTCCTAGCTTTCTGTCTGTGTCTCTAATTCTGCTTCTCTCACACTGCCTTTTTGTCTCTCTCACTGACTCTGCCAGTCTCTCTTTCTCACTTTATCACTCCCTCCTTCCTGCTTTTTTACCTGCTCTGACTCTGTCTCACTCAGTGTCTCTCTCTCTCTCATTGTCTCTTTATCACACTTTCTATGTATCTCCCTTTCTTTCTCTTTTACTGGCTCCTTCTCTCTGACTACCACTTTCTTTCTATCTATCTCTCACTATCTGTATCTGTTTCCCTCGTTCTTGCACACCTTACGCTTTCACTGTTCCTCCCTCCCTCTCCCACTGTATCACTCTGGGTCTCTGCCTTTACCATTCTCTCTCTCTGTCTGTCTGAGGCTTTCTCTTTCCTTCATTTCTCGCTCCCTCTATTGCTGTTCCTCTATTGCTCTCTCACTGTTTTTCTCCCTTCCTCTCTCTCACACACATTCTTGCTCTCTCTATCACTGTCTTGCTCTCTTTCACCGTTTCTCTCTCGCGCTTGCCGTCTCTCTCTCTCTCTCTCCTCCCCACCCCGCCCCCTCGCTCTCTCCCGCTTCACCTCCCTGGCATTGAACTATCCCAGAATTTTCTGCATTGAACTGCATTTCCAACTCCTCAGCCCACTTCGAGAGTTTGTCCAAGTCCGCCTGCAACTGCAACATTCTTCCACACTCTCCACCACTCCACTGACTTTCGTATCATCTGCAAACTTACTAACCCATCCACCGATGCCTGCGTCCAAGTCATTTATAAAACTGACAAACAGCAGTGGTCCCAAAATAGATCCTTGTGTCACACCACCAGTAAATGGGAAGTTTGGAGGAACTGAAGGTGAATGCACGGATAGGGAAGTTTGTGATGGGAAAACATGTTTACAGAGATGGAAATGAAAGTATCGACTTGAAAAAGTTATTCTGAAACAGAATATTTGAGAGACTGAAGAAGCGTCCTGAGATGGGGGGCGTGTATGGACGAGAGGAGGTTACAGACAGAGCAAGGTTTGTAGATTTGGGAATAGGTTACAGAGACAATCAGTGATGTAGTGATGGGAACAGTTTACAACGATCAAGAGGGTTGTCGAGATATGACAACATTATTCAGATCGAGAATTCTATAGGGACTATGGGGAAGGTTGCAGCCAAAGGGACGTTTGTACAGCCTAGATGAGCTTGCAGAGGCAGGGAGAGGTTTAAAGGTTGGAGTAGGCAACAGTGAATGGGGAATGATGTAATGAATGACAAATGTTCAAGTCACAAAGGTTTCTCGGGATGGTAAGTGTTTACAGTCGTATGGAGCATTGCAAGAACAGAAATTTATATCGAAGAGAGGTATTTTCGTGATTATACAATTTACTGAAGCAGGGAGATTATTAGGAATGGGGCAAATTAAAAAAGAGGGTTTACAGGACTGGAGGAAGATTAACTTAATTGAGTTTTTCAAAATATGTCTCAGTATATTGATTGGGGAGCGCAGTTGATGTGGTTTACATGGACCTAAGAAAGACATTTGACAAGGTCCCACGTGGAAAGCTGGTACAACACGAAGGGCCAAGGGATCCAAAACAAGTTGGCAAACTGGATTTAAACTTGGCTTACAACTACGGGACAAAGGGTGTTGATGCAGCGTTGTCTTAGTAACGCAAAGCCTCCGACAAGCAGTGGACCACATTGTTCAGCGCGGGGATGCTGGCTGTTTGTTATTTGTATTATTGACTTGGAAGACTGGAAGGTGTGCAAAGAAGATCTGAGGATGTTGCCAAGACAAATAGACCTCAGTGAAAGGGAGAGGTTGGCCAGTATAGGACTTTATTCCTTGGAATGTCAGAGAATTAGGGGTGAGCTGAAGGAGGTCTATAAAGTCATGAAGGGCATTGATAGGATGAATGCATATGAGTTGTTTTCCCAGGGATGGGGAACCGAAAACTAGAGGGCATTAGTTTAAGGTGAGAGCTGAAAGATTTAAGAAGGACCTGAGGGATAACTTTGTCATCCAGAGAGTGGTGCGTATATGGATTGGGCTGCCAGAGGACATGGTTGAGGTGGGTACAATAGCAATATTTTTGTAAAAAGCATTTTTAACCACGTGGATGGGAAGAGTTGAGGCAGATGTGGAGAAATGTGGGCACTTGAAATAAGCTTTGTGGGCGTCAAAGTCAGCATGGCCCAGTTTGGACTGAAGAGCCAAACTGAAGAGACTGTATGACTCTGACTCTGTGTGAATGCAAAAGCTGGAACTCGCAAGTTTGAAGGTGACACAAAAATCGGTGGCGCTGTTGATAATGAGGAGGATAGTCCCAGTCTGATACTGCTCAGCTGGTAAACTGGGGAGGACTAAGGGGTTGTGGTGTCCAAGTCTATAGATCCATGAAGGGGTCTGTGCAGGGAGACAGATTGACAAAGCTGGCGTCTGGGAGGCTTGTCTTCATTATCAGGTGTCAAGAGTGCGATGCTGGAAAAGCACAGCAGGTCAGGCAGCATCTGAGGAGCAGGAGAGTCCATGTTTCGAGCATGAGCTCTTCATCAGGAATGAATCAGTAAGGAAGTTTTCTACAAACATTGGTGAGACAACATATTGAGTACTGTGCCCAGATCTGTTGGCCACTGTCAGAAAACCATGATTGCATCGGAGACAGTGAAAAAGAGATTCATCAGGATGTTGCCTTGGATGAAAAGTTTCAGTTATGAGGGGTGACGGATCGGCTGAGATTTTTTTCGGTGGAGTAGAGGAGGCTGAGTGAAGAATCTGACTGATGTTCCCAAAATTATGGGAGATACAGACAGAGTAGATTACGAGAATGTCTTGCCCTTTGCATACAATCATACACAAGAGGGCAAAAGATTAAGGTGAGGAGCAGGTAAGTTGGAGGATATTTCAGAAGTAGTTATTTTACCAATGGTATGGTATATAGATGGGAAATGTTGCCTGAGAGTGTGGTGGAGGTAGACACTCCCATAACATTGAAGAAGCATCCTGATGGGTAATAAAATTGCCAGAACCTTGTAGCTTATGGACCAAGTGCAGCGAAATGAGATTAGTGAAGTTTGCTGCTGGTTGTCTGCAGAAACATCATGGTTGATGGGCCTGTTTCTATGCAGTATGACAATAAGGTATAGGGAGCAGACTGGATAAGTTTACAGAGTCCAAAAGGGTTGCAGGAACAGGAGGAGGAAGCAGACATAGTTTGTAGCGTAGAAATTGGTTAATCAATTAGTGTTTATTGGACGGATGAAAGAAGTTTTCAACAATAGGAAGATTGCAGGCGATTACAGAGATCGATGTCAAGACTGGGTGAGGATAGTGACATGGTGGACTGTAGACAATTGATAAGGTTACAGAGTTAGCAACGTTTCTTCAGAGTGAAGGAGGTAAGGAAGGACAAAAATACAGCTGCAGAGACTGGAGGTGATTACCACAACCAAGAGAATGTTACAGGGACATGGATAGTTTTAGCGGCTTTGGGAGACGACAGCGTTAGGAAGGCTAATCGTGACTGAAGGAAGTAGAGATAGCCAGCAGTGTAGCAACAGGAGAAGGTCAGACACAGAGAAGATTGGAGAGACTGAATGAGGTGACAGATATGTGGAGGGTCAAAGTGGCTTCAGATGTTTACACGAAAACGGAGGGCACTAGAGACTGGAGCAAGTTACACATGGAGGAAAGGATGTAATGTTTGGAGAACTTTAAGCAGTTCAGGAGATTTGTATTATTGGCTGGGGATTACAGAATTAGTGAGTTTTTGTGAGATGGGAGGAAAGAGTGTTGTAGGGGCGGGAAGAGAGTGCACACACGAGGAAGGTCGTAGGATTTTGCAGAGATTGGAGGCAATTGGAGACTACTGCAATGACTGGAGGATGAGATTGTTAAGATCGGGCTTGTTTTAAATACTGGAGCACGTCGCAGAGATGGGGAGAGCAGTCGCGGCTAGAGGAGTTTACAGAGATTGGGAAAGTTATAAAAGTTTGAAAGATAAAACACACAGGATCATCAGTCGTGATATAAATACTGTATTGAAGACAGCAAACAGAATTGTTTAAAAAGATATCCGAAATTATTATCAGCCTCTCCTAAGAGACCTGCTTTCACCTCTTAAATTGAGCTTCATTAAAACATCATGTGAAAATCCCAGTCATCAACTGTGGCCTGTACTATCATCGTGAATCTCAGTAAAGCAGTGGTGAAAGCAGGCCTCTCTTGGCAGGATGACAATGGAGCCTTTGTGCTCCCACATCAGCCCTCTCGCTATTTCACATTTGTAGGTCTCCAACTTGGAACCCTCCAATTCATCTCCGCTTTGTACAACTCAAGTGAAATTACCTGCAGGATTTATTGAAGGTTGTAGGTCTCACTCTCCATCTTTCTGGCTGGTTGATTGTTTTCCACGTGGTGTTGGAGGAGACAGGAGTTGGGAATTCTGCTAATTCAGGAATTCCAAGCAACTACGGAAGACACAGAAATAGACAGATTCAGAAATTAAACTGACGTTGTGAGGATTACACATATGGAATGGTACTGAGTCTCACAAAGGTCTCGAAAATCGCAGTCTCCAATCCTGGCCTGTGCAACATCATGTTTCTGCTCTTTACCCGAGAGCGGAGAATTTTGTGGACCCAGGGGCTCAGAGCAGCTGCAACAGAAAGTGGCAGACAGAGGCAGCAGCTACACCCACACAGTGATGGATTCCACATGCAGGGATACTGGCCGATCACAAAAGCATGCCAGAAGATTTCAGAATAAAACAACACCGTCAGAAAAAGTGTTTTTTATTCATGGGGGGCTGGCGTCAGTATTCAGGAAATGCGATATATCCCATTGTGATGGATTCCACGAGAACAGTGCTGAGACCAGTGTCCTGGTCAATCATATGAATATGATTGTGGATAGCGGTGTAAACTTAGAGAGGTGAGGCAGGAGCAGGGGTGAGGTCAGTGGATATTTCCAAAAACAGAGAAAGATTGAAACATTGGAGTAGCATGATCATGTGGCTGGCGATAATCAGAAAGGAACAGGAAGGGACAAGTTTAACTTTTAATAAAAATGTAAATGATACTTTCTCTCCATGAATGTGCAAAGCAACTGCAATAAGACAGATGGACATGAGTGGATGACTTGGACCTGGTCACCAGGGAGACTAGGTTAACATGAATAAAAGGTGGGAAATAAATATTCGACAGTATTCAGAATTAACTGATCAGGTCCTGAGGACACATCTACCTTTATGGATGTTAAGATCTCCAGCACCACCTCCTCTGTAATATGGACAGCTTTCAAGACATCACTATTTATTTCCCCAAGTTCCCCAGCTTCAAAGTCATGTTGAGTTTCTGGTGAATAGTAACCTGAGGATATTGAGAGTGAGGGAGTTAGTGACGGTAACACCATTGAATATCAAGGGACAATGTTTAAATTGTTTCATAATGGAGATGCTTTTGCGTGATATTTAGTTGGTGTAAATCTTAAAAATGACTTTTAAATCTAAGTCAGGATATTCTCCAGATCTTTTTGCAAACGAACATGGGCAGCTTCAGGATTTGAGGAATCCGCAATGATGCAGGGCATTGTGATATCGTCGTTGGACATCCTGCTTTTGAGGGAGATTCATTCATGAAGCAGCTGAAGATAGCTGGGTCTAGGACAACCTGAGAAACTCTGCAGAGATGTCAGTCTTATTGCTTATGATATGATTTGAAGTTTCATGGACATGGATTTCAGCCCCTCAAGAGTCGTAGCAACATAAATTTAACCTTAAAAACTAGTCAGAAATGTTCAACTATTACTCAAATGCATAGTATTTGCGCATCGAAAGATGTCCGCAAAATGTTGTTTTGTTTTTGTTTGGTTTTTTGAACCCACCATATGAAATGTTAACGACCCCCGGATGCAGAAGCTCTCACACCCCAACTTGTAGTTTCTTTCTCCGTGTGTATGCAATTGTTTATCCAGGGACATCTACTGTCCTTTCTCTGGCCCTGTGTAACCTAACACTGCTAAATGTTAAAGTCAAATCTCTTGGGTACCTTTTCTCGCCAGAAGCATCTTATTTACAGAGCAGAATCATATCCTGCTTTGACCTCAAAACTTAATTTTATGGGTACTTGTGGAATACAAAATTGCAGGGCCAAAGGGAATGCGATTTATTGGAAATGGGCTTTCAATGTCTAACCTGCAGAAGACCCAAATGAATTAAATTGATGGAATGCTTCCCAATAAGCGCAATGACATATGAATTTAAAGAAGTACTTATTCTTAGAGACTAATCCATGGAAACATTGCTTCAAGACCAAATTTCCAATTTGACCAGATCGTTGCTTCCACATTTCTCTTGATTTATGTATTTCTTCGAAATTGGAATCCTAGTTTTCGATTCATATTATTCTGTGAAATCTCTCTACTCTTGTTTATAATTCTATTACAATGGCATACAATGACTGTGTCTGCATTACTCAGGTGTTAGTGAAATAACCATGCAGTAAAATCAATGAGACACAAAATTATGTTTCTAGTATTTGCCCCAGTTTTAGTAACGCCTGATTCTACAATACAAGGCTGTCCATGCTGGCCGCTCTGACGGAAAAGGCACAACAAGAATCTTTTACTTGAAGTGAGATGCAACGTGCTCAGCTCATGATGAGCTGTGGGGATAATCTTGTTGGATAACTGCACTGACACCGAAAAGGTAGGAATTAGAAGCAGGAATAGGTTATTCAGTGCTGCCTTCCTCCCCCCCACCAAGAATGAGATCTTCACTGAAGCACCGCAACGCTATTTTCTCGCACTCTAGTGTAATAACTTTGGTGGTTTACATTTTCCACACTTTCATTCCGCCACACTTAGCTTCTATTAATCATTTATTGGCTTTTTATGCTCACCTCGAAACTTGCATTCTCACTTTACATCATCGGCCAACTTGTAAATCGTACACTTGGTCACAGAATTCTTACCATGCACAGGGATTGGGGATGGTTGGTGTGAAAAGGCTGGTACTTTTGGAAACATTCTGGTCACAACAAGCTAACCCGAGAATGGCCGACGTATTCCTAATATTTTTTTGCTGGCCATTAAACTATGCTGAATGCAAACCAGGTTGTTATCTACAGTTACACACTCTATCTTACGGGATACCAGACCCTCACTATTTACATTGAATGCATTCTGCCAGTTAATTCTTCCAAAGACGGAGCTCTGTCGAGTTTCTGAAACAAGGTTTGTCTTGATAAACTCGTGTTGACTCCATCCAATCAGAGCATTTTATTTTTAAGCGTCCACTTGCATAATCGTTTTCAAGACAATTTGATATTTCACTGGGGTTGATGCCATACCAACATCATAGAATCTGCTGGACTGATTTCAAAGTTTTCAGAATTTGTAAAGATAACCAGCAACATTTGTACGATTATGCACTATCACTACAACCAATAATCTGCAGATTCACAAATGCTGATCTTCAGATTCCAGGATTATATTATTTTCTCCAGTACTCCAAGGCATTTGATATGGTTCCCCACGGTAGGCTCATTCATAAAGTCAGGAGCATTTGGATACAGGGAGATTTGCAGAGCTGGGCTAAGAAATGGCAGATGGAGTTCAACCTGGATGAATGTAAAGTGATGCATTTTCGAAGGTCGAACTTTATGCTGAATATCGGATTAAAGACAGGATTCTTGGCAGTGTGGAGGAACAGAGGGATCTGGATGTTCAAGTGGGTAAATCCCTCAAAGTTGCCACCTAAGTGTGTAGGGTTGTTATGAAAACATATGGTGTTTTGGTTTTCATTAATGGGAATCGACTTTTAAAATCTGCGAGGTTTTGCTGCAGCTCTCCAAAACCCTGGTGAGAACACACTTGGAATATTGTTCTGGTCACCCTACTATAGGAAAGATGTGGAGAATTGGCGAACGTACAAAGAAGGTTTACCAGGATGGTACCTGGACTGGAGGGCTTGTCTTCCGAACACAGATTGACTAAACTCGGATTTTTCTCTCTGGAGAAGAGGAGGAAGAGAGGTGAGCGAATTGAGGGAAACGAGATAAGGAGTGGCATGGATGGAGTCGATAGCCAGAGACGATTCCCTCGGCAGGATTGACTGGCACGAGGGGTCATAGTCTAAAGGTGTTAGGCGGAAAGTATACAGGAGATGTCACAGGTAGGTTCTTTATGCTGAGAGTTGTGAATGCATGGAGTGCGTTGCCAGCGGTGGTGGCGAAAGCAGAGTCTTTAGGGACATTTAAGTAACTGATCGAAAAGCACATGGACAGCAGGGGATTGAGGGGTGCGTAGGTTAGGTGATTTTGGTTTAGATTAGGATTAATACTCAGCATAACATCGTCAGCTGAAGGTCCTGTTCTGTGCTGTACTTTTCTATGTTCTATGTTCTACTTTTGTTCATAAATGACCAGTTCGTCTATCTCCTCATTTTGACGAGGGCATCGTGTCTTTTGTATTGTTGAGAAACTTTGTGAAATTTTGTCTCTGAGAAAAGGTCAAAAATATCATCTTTATTTCTCTGTTGTTTACTTTGTCCCAATTGCAACTTTTCTTCTGCTGCCAATCGAGGGCACATATTTGACTTTCCTGATCACATTTTGCTTTACCTGCAGAATGCTGTTGCAAACACATTTGTATCACTCACTGGTTTAATTTCGTGGTGTTTTCTCTCATAAGGCATTATTTTGTTAGTCCCTCCTTTACTGAATTAGAAACTGTTCTGAGTCTCCGGGCCCGGGGTTTAACGTCAGCTTTATATATATTTTATACATTTACCACTGCTTCAGAAAACGCTCCCCACCACCCACCATCAGCTTGGTACACCACTTCCTTTGAGTATCAATACTCTTTACCTTCACCTGTATTCCATGATGAGATCTTTTTAGGCTTTTGCTCATGTTTACAACTCAAATTTGTTATAAATGACGAAATCATTAAAATCTTTGATTTAAATGGAAGCTAACCAGACTACAGACTGTACAGACTGTCACATTATCAGGAGCAGTGGGAAGGCATTGCTTCACTGTCAGCTTGTGTACTTGCCAGATGTCAGCTGGCTTGTGCCTTTGAGTAAAGTGTAGAGTATCGCTGATCTTATGAGGGAAGGTTATGCTTCCAGTGGAGAGAGAGCATAAAAGTATTACTGCAGATGAAGTACTTGCCTTCTGACACAGACATGATTCTTTCCATTGAATGTTTGGACGATGAATAAACGTATTTCTTTCGGAGGAGTCTGGAACCAGGTACCAGGTTATAGAAATCGTGTGTTTCAGAGGGAAAGGAATATACAGCTGCAATCGAAACTATCTTCTGCATTTTACATTCAATCCCCGTTGACGCAAGAGGTGGCTCGATGTTTGTTGTTCGTCTGGCCGAGATGGTTATGTTGCAATATGTAAGTGCCTGGCCAAATCAAAAGAAGGATTGGGCCAATAGGGACAGTGACATCAATTGAGAACTCAAGGGCAGTTTCATTAATTAGGTCAGAGAAGCGGTGGTTCAGGTTGGTGATTCTTTTTGAATCTCTCTGCCTGTCTCCATTTGAGACAATCTCCCTCACCCCTTCTCTCTCTTCTCTGTGTTGCTCTGTCATTCAAATTATCTCGCTCTCTCACACACTGACTCTTTCTCTTGTTCTTTCACTCTTCGTATCACTCAGTCTGTTTGTCTGTCTCTGTCATTATCACTGTCTCTCCATCTGCATTGTTCTCTGTGTTTTTTCTCTCATTTTCTCTCCCTCTGTGTCTCTCTGTCTTGCTGTCTCTCACTGTCTTTCTTTCCTAGCTTTGTCTCTCATGCCGCCTCTCTCTCTCTTAAACTATCTTTCTCTCTATCACTGACTCTCAGATATTCCCACTGCCTCTGCCAGTCTTTCTCTCTCACACACATTTTCTCTCTCTCCTTCCTGCTTTTTTTTAAACTTCTCTGACTCTGTCTCTGTCCGTGTCTATCTCTCACTGTCTTCCTCTCTACTTATCTCTCTCTCTCTGTGTATCTCTCTTTCTTTCTCTCTTTTACTGTCTCTTTCTGTCTGGCTACCTCTATCAATCTCTCACTATCTGTATCTCTTTCCCTTTCTTTCCCCCACCTTTCTCTCTTTCACTTTCGCTCCCTGTACCCCACTGTAGCTCCCTCTATGCCTGTCTTTCTACATGTCCCTGTCTTTGCCATTCTCTATCTCTGTGTCTTTCTCTGTCTCACTTTCTCTCTCACTCACTCACTCATTCATTCATTCTCTCTCTCGATCTCTTTTTTCACTCCTCTCTTTCCCAGAGCTATTGCTCACTTTCTCTGAATCTCTTTCTCTCTATGGCTCACTCACACTGTCTGTTCTTCTCTCCTGCTGTCTCTTTCTCTCTCGCCCTCTCTCTCTCTCACTGTCTCTCTTTGCCTCTCTCCCACTGGATGTCGCATCCTCCCTCTATTGTTGTCCCTTCCTCTCTTTCTAGCTGTCTGTCCCTCTCTCTCTCTTTCCGTCTCTTTTTCTCTCTTGCTGTCTTGCACTTGCTCTGTCTCCCGCTGTCTCTCTTTCTATATGTCCTTTTCACGGTTTCTCTGTCTCCAACTCCCTCCCTCCCATTCTCTCTCTCTCTCTCTCTTACACTGTCCCCCCGTCTTGCTGTCTTCCCCTCTCTTTCGCTGACTCCTCCTCTCTCTTCTCCCGTCTCTCTCTGTCACGCACTCTCTCTCACTGTCCCCTTCTCTCTTACTTGCTGTTCCACGCTCTCTCTCGCTCATCTTATCGCGAGTTCACTCCCTCTGTTCCGTGCTCTCTCACGCTCGCTGTCCTGTAATCTCCCTTGCTTGCTGTCCCATGTGCTCTCTTGCTCGGTGTCCTGCACTCTTTCTCGCTGTCCCACGTTCTCTCTTTTTCACTGTCCCACGCTCCCTCTCGCTCACAGTCCCACGCTCCCAATCTCTCACTCTCCCGCGCGCCCTCTCACTCACTGTCCAGCACGGTCCCTCTCTCTCACTCTCCCGCGCTGTCTCTCTCTCTTCCAGCGCTGTCCCTTTCTCTCACTGTCCCGCGCTACCTCTCGCTCACTGTCCAGCGCTGTCCCTCCACATCTCCGCCACAAACCCCTCGTCCAGTTGTAATAGGGTATGGGCTAGCTATACCCTATAACTCCTAGAAGAAACTTCGATCTTCACCTGCAAATCGACCCATGGGAGATAACCAGAACTTCTGCATAACTTTTGGGCAAGCACCACCTACGACGATACACAGACATTGTCTGTTTGCCAACATGTGAGTCCCTGCATATCTTTCACGCTTTTGCCAATGCAGTATGAATTGAACAAGTTTTTTTTTTCCTTTCCAGATTTTTTGTGTTTTCCCCACAGTACGGTTAAAGGGTGCTGAGAAATCTCAAAATGCGGACACTCTGCCTGTTCCTGTTGGTGCTGCCCGCAATCTCCATGTCAGATGCCGCTGCACTGGATAACCGTGCCTGTACTATCATTGTTTATCAGTAAGTGTCAGTGAAACAGATCTTATCTGACCATCTCTGTCAACTGGGGGCTGTGCTCAATCTGAGGTCAAATCAGAGCCTGGTTGCCTGGAGCAGCCTGGTAATAAATGGCGAGGACACGGCAGATATAGGTAGTGCTCTGTAGCTGTGGGAAATAAGTCTGAACTCAATAAATTGGACCCTCATTACTCCCAGAGGAAGGGACTTCCAGGGAAACTATTACCAGATTTCCCGGGGTCATATCTCTAACAGTGAAATCGATAGCACCCGCTGACCCCTAAATAAAGGAGAGAGTAAAATACATCGGAGTGAGCTTTGAAAAGAAAGTCCAAATCCCCCACACAGGCAACATTTTACTGTTTACCGAATAATCGCACTCACCTCTCAGTTTCCCTTTGTCTTCCTCTACCTCTTTTGCTATTATTCCCATTTCCTGTCAGTCTGCAAGTCTTTGTTCTGTTTGTCTTTGTATGCCCCAAACATTTTTCCGATTAACAATTCTTCCAGGATTCTCCCTCCCTCCAGCTCCCACTGATTGCACCAGGAGCTCTCATTCTCTCTCTCTCCCTTTCTCTCTCCCCGTCTCTATTTATTTCTAACCATCACGTGTAACATGCGACATCAAGTAGTGCATCAGTCAAAATAACTTCAAATGAAGTTATAGCGAGTTATCAAGAAGGCTTTTGGCATTCTCTGATTCATTGCAGGAGGATTTGTACAAAAATAAGTAACATTGTTCTACTCTCTGTCAATTACCCTGATTCTCTCTTTAAACCTCTCACTGATTCAAGAACTTACTACAACACTGGGACAGGGATACAAAGTAAATCAACATTGACATTCCCATGCAAGAACTTGAAATGTGAAATGCAGGGTTTCACGTTTTCTATAATATCATGGGCATTGTTCCACGTAACCCATCTCAAACCGTGCCTACTGACGCGTCAAAGGGTATGTATTACCCAACTCTGTTCCTTGACTCACACCCTGAGTTTACCTCTTTCAGGTTCTGCATAGCAGCTGGGCATCAGGTGACCGATTATGGGAGACAACACTTCGCCTTCCTGGTGGCTTTACCTGCTTCCCAGTGCAGAAATACGGACAGACTTGTAGACTTTAACCCCGGCAGTCCAATACATCCTTTCATTACCTCCGATGTGAACGTAATCCTGAACTACCCAGGTATCAATTACCTCGCTGTCTTCCCGAACAGTGGCAGTCGTTGCCCAGAAAGTAAATTGCTGAACCCCGACCAGATCAACGGGAACCGCACCGCGGCTCAGCTTTTCCAAACTCTGCTGAATAACAGAACCCAGCACAATAACCAGCCAGTGGGCTGTATCATTCTCTACACCACCTACAGTCCATGTCTAGATCACTGTTTCAGTAACACGGGGAATTGTGAGATCATCCCTGCCATGCAAAGTTCCCCATTTCGGGATATATGGACTGAACCAGACATTCACAAGTATTTTGTCTTCAGTAAAATATTTGCACATGATGGAGATCAGAGCCGACACCAGGAAATCCGGGAAAAGCTGGCTGCAGTGGAAAATACCGGGTTTCATATCAGAAGGTGTGATGTAGAATACCCATTCAGGTGTAGAGAATGTTCTGCACCAGTATACTGCATCGAGCACACTTAAAATTGGCGAGTCCTCTTGATGCAGGCAGGGCATTCCATGCCCTTACTACTCTCTGAATAAAGAATCTATCTCTGATATCTGTCCTTTATGTATGCCCCCTCAGTTTAAACTATGCCCCTTTGTGCAAGCAATCACCATCCGAGGAAAACGGCTCTGTCTGCCCTATCTATTCCTCTGATCATCTTGTGTGCCTCTGTCAAGTCTCTCTCAAGAAAACAGCATTAGGTCCATCAGCCTTCTTCATAAGACCTTCCCTCCGTACCAGGAAACATCCTGATCAATATCCTCTGCACCATTTCCAAAGCTTCCACATCCTTCTTAGAATGCAGTGAGCAGAACTGTGCCCAGTACTCCAAACGTGGCCACACCAGAGTTTTTTTACAGCTGCAACATGACCTCATGGCTCCAAAACTCAGTCCCTCGATTAATAAAAGCTAACTCACGTTTGCCATGTTAACAACCCTTCAACCTGCGTGGAAACATTCAGGGCTCTAATATGGACACTGAGATCTCACTGCTCATCCACGCTACCAAGAATCTTACCATTAGCTCAGTACTCTGTATTTCTGTTACTCCTTCTAAAGTGGATCACCTCTCACTTTTCCGCATTAACCTCCATTTGCCACCTATCCGCCCAGCTCTGCAGCTTATCTATGTCTCACTGTAAACTACAACATCGTTTGGCACTATCTGAACCTCCACTAACATTAATGGCATCCGCAAATGTACTAACCGAGGCTTCTATACACTCTTCCACATCATTTATAAAACTGATCAACAGCAGGGGCATCAAAACTGATCCTTGCAGTACACCACGAGTAAATGAATTTCAGGATGTAACAATTCCCATCAACAACTACCCTCTGTGTTCTTACTTCCAATTAATTATCCAAACCGCAAGATCACACTCAATCCCATGCCTCCGTATTTTCTGTGATAGCCTACCATGGGAATCTTGTCAAACGCTTTACTGAAACTGAGATGTTTGACAACAATATTTGAAAGGGTTCAGAAAAGATTTCCAAGGATGCTGCCAGGGTTGGAGGGTTTGAGCTATGGGGAGAGGCTGAATAGACTGTATTCAATGTGATCTGACCTTGCTCAGCAGTCTATGGCTGAGCAGTAGTGGAACCTTGTCGCACACTGTTGTGGAGAAAATATAGAGAACCACCAGGAGACACAGAGAGTTCTTCAAGAAGTAGGCCTTTTATTTGCGAACAAAAAACCGTGACACCGAGAAAGCTGATTCTTGAAAGCCCACTGACCTCAGGCTCCGTGGATTTTAATTTGTTTTAATCATGTTTCTGATAGATTATCAGCATGTCCAACTGCATTAATCAAGTACCTCACTCTCGGTACACAATAAAGCAGTGGTGTTAGTTCCCTTTACCACCTAAGTTGTATATGCTACTTAATGTTATTCTAATATCACCGTTGGATTTTTATTGGTAACTCTGCTACAGTGATCTTCAATTGCAGACTAACCTATCATGATAGATATTTAGCTATTCCATCTGTTACAATAGTCTCCTGTCTCAAGCTCACTCTAGTAACTATTAATTAGGTATTTTAATGTCATGTCCCAAATATTTATAGTCCCAATCCTGTCATAATAGCACTTAACAGAGGAACATGCTTTATTATTTGTGTTATCTCATCTTGCAATAGTGACCTTTCAGCCTTAACCTTACTCTGCTAATTGGTGTAAGAATGTTTCACTATGGTTATCCCATCCTGTCCCTGCCTTCCACAGAATACAGATGCCAGTGGTCTTCATGCTTTAACCCTTCCCATGCTTTCCTGTTCTTTATTTACCATACTCCCCCCTTTGACACCTACTGGTCTCACCCATGGAAAGAAGACAATAAGATCATCCTCTCTTGTGCCCAATACCAGCAATATAGATCCCAACATGGACAAAATAATTTTCGGAGTCTGAAACTTAAAGGGTTCTTCCTCCATTCCTGAGGTCCCTTGGGCCAAAAACCTGCCCTCCAATAACCAGAACAGGAGAAAAGACCCAAGATCCCTCATATTCTTAGACCCGCAACACGTTCTTCAGAAGTATCATCGACGTCCCCACGTGGACATATTCCTTGCACTGTGGCAGTTATTAGATCATAACCATCGAACAGTGGGGTTCCACCAGAGGAGTAAGCTTTTCCTGGGCTAGTTGAAATGACTACAAGTTGCCGTGCAGTGACGCGAACTAAAAAGGACTTATTAAAAGGTAGAGCACAACAACAGATGAAGGCAACAACAAGCAAAACTGCACCTACAGTAAAACCAATCTTGACAAACCATGCTCCACATGACTCTAATATAGTATTCAGCCAATCAAAAGCCTGATGACCAAACGCTGCATTGTTTTTATTTTTATCTCCCTTCTTAGATTGTTTAGCTTTTCCATTGCTTTAGTCAAAGATTGCCTAGGGCTAGTGTTGTTCGGTATAAAGGTACAGCATTGTTCCCCAAACATCACACAAACTCCGCCTTTTTCTTCCTGTATCCAATCTAAGGCCTGTCTGTTTTTTCATGTCATTTTAGTGGTAGCATCAAATTGTTCTCCGAAGGCCACAACGGCATCATCAGTATAATGGATAAATCTCTGCTTTTTATAATACATGTAATTAATCCATTCAGCATTCTTGCTAATCCCTATCATTGGGATAAAAGCTTCCCAGCCCGCACCAATCTCATTGCAGGCCTTAAACTCGTTAGGAATACCTCTTGGCTGTCCTGTACTCTCAATCTGAATTGTCGGATCATGGACATACCGTCGCTTAGTTCGGCGATTGTAATGTAGCGTCAAGCTGCGTGTGGCGATATAACTACCTCATGTCGGAGCATTACACGGGCAAAGCTGCCACTCCAGTGAGTGGGCAGCGTCATGCACAACCCTAATTTCTTACCTCCCAGCCAGTAAGTATTTGGTCAGTGGGACACGTTGAGAATTTAAAACAGCCCCGAATGTCGCGTCCACCCCCATTTGAATTGTATTCCCACAAAGACCCATAACGTAGCCGACTAGTGTATAGCCATTTCTCTTAAAGCTTTCAAAACTGAACCCATCCCGTTTCCTGAAAGCAGCCTCGGGAAGCTTGTAATTAGTCTTACTGGTGAAGCATGGGGTTCTGTATCAACTCCACGATTGTCGTTGTTGCCAGCCCACGTCATCCTGCTGATAGAATGTAGTGGCCTGAAGTAGCAGGCACCAAAAGGGGGCAAGAGGATTGCCGGTAAGTTGATGAATCATTCGGGTAAAGTGGTCGGCTTGAGTGCTGCAAACACCATTCAGTACAGATGCTCAAGTTAAACGGCATATGGACAACATAGCATGAGGGGGTTTAAATCAGTTCACAAGGAGCAGTCCTGTCTAGCCATTACTACGACCGTGTCGTTTGCCCATTGATACCAGTGATTGGCACGGGCGCGTACCCATGCTAGGGCAACAAAGTAACCCTGGCATTACCTGTCCAGGTCTGCCAAGTTAATGGTCGCCAAGTCTGATTATGCAGGCCTGGCATCAGAGAGGTGGTTGTCAGGGGCATTCCCCATGTCTTCCCCATCCTTGCTGCCAGGAGGACTGTTCTCAACATCTCCATAAGTATAGTTTCTGGAATGATCAGGATTCCCAAGAACTTCACCTGTACATTGTTCAGAACCCTGTGGAGGCGTACTAGCCTCCTGTGTGTCCTACGCGTGTCCATGTTTTTCAGCCTTCACTCCACTTACCTCAGTGTTAGACTTAATTTGTGCCGGTGAGAGAGCTTTAGTACAATGATTAAGGTGGTACCATATGTGTCGTCCTTCCACTTGTATGGCGGTAGATGATGCCTTAATCACTAAGAAAGTTCTCTCCCTCCTCGACTCATTTCAGCATCTTCGAAAAACCCGCACGTCCACACAATCCCCGGGCTTACTAGGTCCTTCCTCGGGGACAGCTGTCAGTTCCCTCTGTATTTCCAGCAGGTGGATAGTCTCATGTATCATAGGTTGCTGCTGCATATATTGCTTATGTTCTGAGTTGAACTGCTCCAAGTTAGGCCCTTTGTATGGGCCTCTCCACCTGGACACTGCCATAGGTCTACCTGTGAGCACCTCAAGCGGTGTGAGCATCTCATGTGGTGTTAGATTGTAAAGCCAGCGGCAGCACATCAATCCAATTAAGGTTGGTGCTTGCGCAGATCTTGTTTAATTTGGCTGTCAATGTCCCATGAATTCTTTCCACCATACACTGTGACTGGGGATGATATACTCATCCAAACCTCTGCTTGATTTTCAAAGAATGCAGCATAAAATTAACTACCTTCTGAATGAAGGCAGACCCATTCTCTGAGCTGATTTCCGACGGTATACCAGCCCTTGAGATATCTTCATTCGCCATAAACGTTACTACTGCCCCAGCTCCTGCTTTCAATCTTATTTGCACTGGCCCAGCTGATTTCACTCTCCCCCCATTTTTATCATGTTGCGACCACAAATTGCCCGGTAATGTATCCAATTGATCATTACCATATTGATCATCTTCCTCCACTGTCACTGGAAAGCTCCGCTCGGTTGTTACCTTGGCTTCCTTTGCATTCCCTGACAAGTGCAGCACGCTAGTGTTTTAATATAGCTGCCATCCCTGGATTCTCAAACTCCAGTCGTGAGCATAGACCATTCCCTAATTGCCTCCACATGCCTGGCCATAGGGCCTAAATCTTTAGATTGATATCCTTTATTTACCAGTAAGGCTACATGTAGTGCTGAGCCTGGTACACTATACCAGGTTGGCAGGAATGGATTTCTCTCTATTTGCAGGATCACTTCCTGCTCCCCTAATAACATTGCTTCACTTCTCAAAGTTTGTGGAGCACTGTCTTTCTACTGCCACTGTCTTACTTACACCTCATCCTGAGACTCATCAAATATTACGATATAGTTCAGCTCAGACTTAGATGGTCTTGCTTAACTGAACATCGTAAACACCCCAGCTTCCCACATCCCCCAAATGTCTTGAATATCACTTGCTATATCCCCTTTCCAATAAACATCACCATCTTTCACTTCTGGCATCATGAATTGTATATTGGCCTTTTCTACGAAAACGATGATTCCAGCAATGCAGTAATTTGCTTGTATTAATGGCTCTATGCTGTTGCTGGAGATATGATAACTCGAGTGTCGACGCATGAGAGGTGAGCAAGCGAATGAATTCCCTCTGGAAGTCGTGTGACAAGTATTAACAGAGATTCAGGAAAATAACATGAACGAATCTATGATTTGAATTGAAGCCTGAACACTGGTTCTCCTCCGAGACTGTGCCAGGTCTGCTTAATACTGTATATATTTCATGTTTTGCATTTGATTGTGAAAACAATTGAGACTGATTGATTTGCTGCAGACAACATCCACAATTTATCACGGGTACGGAGATCAAGTCGTGTGTCTATCCCTGTCAAATGTTTTAATGCGCAGGTGAGGCTCCCTGCTTCGTGGAGCACGTTGTTTGGAAATACAGCAACGCATCTGAGATACGGCATGGGATCAGCGAGTTGATGTTCATGTCAGCGATGGTCGGCTTTCGAACGAATACATATCTCAGACGATCATGTGACAAGATTTTGCAGACGGTGAAAGTGAAGGCCATGACAAAGCTGGGCACCGTTGCTGCGTTCCACGCAAACGCTGGACATGGCCAGAGCGGGGTTTGGACCGACGACTTTGGCGTTATTAGCACCACGCTCTAACCAGCTGAGCTAACGGACCAACGCCTCCGGGGGCACGAAAGGAAATGCCTATATTGCCGTTGTCACAAACACTGAGGCCGTTCATTTCCTGCTTCAGATCGATCGCATGATAGTCTGAAGTATTTCCTTTCGTTGCAAAGCTATTCTGCAAAAAAAGCATTTACTTTTCCGAACGCATATATTCGAGTTAACCATTTGCTCTGCTCTCCAAAATTAAGCACAATGTACAGACGCATGCAATTTCAATCGCAATGGCACCAGCTCAGCTGCAGCTTGTCATGTTGACAAACATCGTCTGGAGAAACGTACCTTCAACGATCGCTCACTGTTCTTCTGGATACTCACAGACCTTTGGAGGCAGGGTTATGTGATGCTGATAAACTGCTACGAACTTTATGCCAAATGCATTTGAATTGTAATCGAACAGTGGGATTCTTTCTGCTCCCAAACGACGCAGTTGCTTTGGTGTCAGCAACAGCTCAGAAGTCAATTGTACGTTTTGCTCAAGGACTCATTTTGCTTGTGCAATCTTCGTTTGACAGCATATTTAGCAAGTTGTCACGCCTTCCTGCAGCGTTTATCAGCGACAGATCAGCTGCTAAGATGATTGCTTCAGACAGCATGATGAATCCCACATTTGAAAATGGAAAAGGTTTCAACGTTTACAGGCTGAACACGCAGTCACTATTTTGCCTGGCGCGTCAGAGGCTGGGAGCTGATCATACGGAGGTTTTCCAATCAAGTGGGGCATGAATCGGGTAAATAGACAAGTTCCTTTCGCTCAGGTGGGGCAGTGCAAAACGAGAGGGTATCAATCTGGGGGTGTGGGAGGGTGAGAATTCGAAAGGCAGTGAGGTGCAAAGGCTGCACGCAGAGGGTGGTGCGTTTTGGAATAAGTTCCCAGACGAGCTGGTGATGGATGGTATAATTCCAATACTTTTAAGGAATCTGGACGTATATTTGAATAGGAAGGGTTTCGAGAGAAATGGGTCAAGTGCATACAATCGCGGCTGGATCAGTTGAGGACATCTATTCGGAATGGACGAGTTCGACCGAAGACTGTGCTTTCAGTGCTGTCCATATCTCATGGCTGTATGATAGTGCCGGTGAAATGATAAAATGATAAATAAAATAAACGAAGTAAAATTCTCTGAAGTTGTTGAATTCAAACAACTTTAGGTAATTTTATTTCAATTATTTTATTTATCTTTTTATTTGTGTTTTTTTAACTGTTCTGTACCTCTTTTTTCTTGATTGTCTCTCTTTCTCTCGCTCCCCACTCTCTCAATACTTTTTTCCTCTCCTCTTCCCGCTTTGATTCCCTTCTCCCCTATTTTCCATTTTGTCTCTGCTTCACCCATCCCCCACATATTTTATCACATAACACTGTCTTCAGCTTGCCTCATTCACGGCTCCTAATCTCCCTTTAATCTCTCCATGCACTGTCATTATCACCTTTGCATCTGTAGCCTTGACTCACCTTCTGTCAGCCTGTTATAAATAGCTCCCTAATTCTCCCACTTTTTTATCTTTAACAAATGGTCAGTTAGACTCGAAACGTTAGCTCTTTTCTCTCCTTGCAAATGGTGCCAGACCCGCTGAGATTTTACAGCATTTTCTCTTTTGGTTTCAGATTCCAGAATCCACAGTAATTTGCTTTTATGAATGGCTCGATGATGTTGCTGGTGATAGGATAACTCCAGTGTCGATGTATGAGAGGTGAGCAAGCGTGAGGGTGAATTCCCTCTGGAAGTCGTGTGACAAGTATTAACAGAGATCCAGTAAAGTAACATGAATGAATCTTTGATTTGAATTGAATCCTAAACTCTGGTTCTCCTCCGAGACTGTGCCAGGTCTGCTTAATACTGCATATATTTCATATTTTGCATTTGATTGTGAAAACAATTGAGACTGATTGATTTGCTGCAGACAACATCCACCAGTCATCACGGGTACGGCGACCAAGTCGTGCGTCTAACCCTGTCAAATGTTTTATTGCGCAGGTGAGGCTTCCTGCATCGTGGATTCGTGGAGCACGTTAATTGGAAATACAGCAACGCAGCTGAGATCCGGCATGGACCAGCGAGTTGATGTTCATGACAGCGATGGTCGGCTTTCGAACGAAGACACATCTCAAGCGATCATGGGACAAGTTCTTGCAGACCGTGAAAGTAAAAGCCACGACGATCCCGAACACCGCAGCGCTAACCACGCCATCGCGTCACATGGTCATTGAACCCATGACTTAGGCGCTATTAGCAGCGCACACTAACCAGCTGAGCTAAGCAACCAATACCACTGGCGATCTGAAAGCATATGCATATATTGCTCACAACCACGTCGACTGTTCATTTTCTGCTTCCTGTCGATCGCATGATAGTCTGAAGTATTTCATTTCGTTGCAAAGCATTACAACAAAAAAAACATTTACTTTTCAGAACGCACATACTCGAG